>NW_020837992.1:7294234-7363116 GCF_003676395.1 Aethalodelphis obliquidens | reverse complement strand
GAAAAAAAAAAAAAAAAAAAAAAAAAAAAAATTCGGAGGTGAGCACCAGATGCAGAGGCAAATGTCCTGTGCTGAGGCGGAGAAGCAGGGGTGGGGAAGTAACCAGCACCCCAAGGAAATGTCTTCACTTAACACGTTTGATTTTATGCCCCCAGCTTTGTTCACAGGCTAGGACAGGAGAAAGGATTATTTTAGGAAAACTCCTGACTTTTCTGGAAAACTACACTTGAAGGTGTCCTCTTGTGTTACTTCGTGCTTGCTACGTAAGGAACTATGAATGATTTCTTGCAAAAATTTAGTCCAGAGAAATATTTCTCTCCATAGGAAAGGCTGAGAAATTTTTATTTCTTTGGAATACGAGACCCCCATGGCCTCTTACAGTTCCCATTTTGCCTTGAGTTCCTAGACGCTGAGAGTCAAATTACAAGCCCTTTTGTTTTGGGCAGCTTTATCATATAGGAAGTGATTTGTATCTAAACTGGGCTCTGGAGTCAGACTGCCTAGTTGGAGAGCCCAGCTCTGCAGTTTCCTGACTGTGCAACTTTGAGCAAGTTATTGATCTTTCCTGTACTTCAGTTTCCTCATCTGTAAAATGGTACCACAATAGCACTTACGTCATAGGGTTTATGTGAGGATTTCAATTAGCTTGAAAACGTGAAATCACAACTCTCCTGACCTTCCCTCTGCTTTCTTTTTTCATTGTTCTCCTTAGCACTTACTGCTAAATGTTACTTATTTTGTTTTTTATTTGCAAATAGCCCTAACCTCTAAATTTTACTTATTTTGCTTGTCCCCTCCCACTAGATAGTAAGTCACACAAAGGCAGGGGGTTTTGTTCGCGCTTCATCCTCAGAGCCTAGAATGATTCCCGGCATACAATAAGGTATTCCGTAGATGTGTGTGAAATGAATGAATGACTCCAAAGTGCCTAGCAATGCCTGGCACGTAGGAAGTGCTCAGTAAATATTACTTAATATCTTTCTTCAAATCACATCCACCTTCAATCCATCAACAGACCATGTCAGCTGGATCTTCAGAATACATTTGGAATTTGATTACTTCTCACTGGCTTCCCTGCCAGCATCCCAGTCCAAGTCCCCTCACTGCTCACCTAGACACCTGCAGGAGTGAGCTAACTCGATTCCTGGCTCCACTCCTGCCAGCCTACAGTTGGCCCTCTAACTCCACTCTGGAGCTGCAATGATCGTCTTAAAATATAGAGGATGCCCTGTCACTCCCCTGTTCCAAGTCCTCCAGTGTGTCCCCATTACACTCAGTATCATAATCAAGATCTTTTCATAGTTTAAAAGTCTCCACATGCTCTCGTGCTTGACGTTCTCCTGAAACCTCATCTCCCATGCCCACCTTTCCCGTCATTCACGCTGGCTATTGCTCAGGTCTCCTCACAGCCTTGGCTATTCCGCTGGAATGTTCTTCTTTCATAGGGCTCCTTCTGACACGTTATGTAGATGTCAGCTTAATTGTCACCTCCTCAGAGAGGGCTTCCCGGATTTCCTGTCTAAAGGGTCCCAACATACTCCCAGCCCCCGACTCAGGCCCCTGTCTTGAGCATTTAGCACAGATTTTGGGGTCACTGCGGCTGTCTTGTCCATTGGTGCCTTGAAAAGTACGGTCTAGTCTAGTGGGTGTTGCTTCCATCCTGCGAAGCAGTGAGCTGGAGGCCACACCGAGGAACCTGACACTTTTTCTCCCCATGCTTGCCAGGTCCTGCAGATCTGCCCCAAGGACATGAGAGCTGACATCTGCGTGCACCTGAACCGCAAGGTGTTCAAGGAGCACCCGGCCTTCCGGCTGGCCAGCGACGGCTGCCTGCGGGCACTGGCCATGGAGTTCCAGACGGTGCACTGCGCCCCAGGGGACCTCATCTACCACGCAGGAGAGAGTGTTGACAGCCTCTGCTTTGTGGTCTCCGGCTCCCTGGAGGTGATCCAGGATGACGAGGTGGTAGCCATTCTAGGTAGGTGTTGCCTTTGCTGGATGGAAACCTGCTGGTACCTGGGGTTGGTTTAGCTACTGCCTTCAACCAGAAATGGCTCCACAGGGCAGGACCAATGGTTGGCATCCATACATCTATCCAGCAAATATCTGAGTGCCTGTCTTGTGCCAGGCAGTGTTTGAAGCGCTTGGGATGTTTCAATGAAAGAAATGGATTTTGTCCTACAGGGGCTCTACTGGGGAGAGGTGAACAAATTAGCAGACATTTGTATACAGTGGAAGGGACATCTAATCAGGGATTCAGGTATTGGGGATGGCTTCCTGGAAGAAATGACATCGAAGTTGAAACCTAAAAAATGAATATGAGTTAACATGGTGAAGGGAAGGGACAAAGGAGTATTCTATGCAGAGGGGAAAGCATGTGTGAAATCACCACAGAGAGAGAGAGAGAAGTCATGATTCATTTGTACAAGTGTGCGTACTCAGTGTGGCTGGAACACGCAGAGTAAGGAGGGGTGTGGTGAGAGATGAGTCTGGGAAGGGAGCTCTGAGCCCTAGGCAGATCATGGCAGGCTCTGGAAGCCATGTTAAGGGACTTGGATTTCATTTTGGGGAGCCGATGAAGGGAAGGGAGAGGCACGATCAGATTTGTACTTTAGAAAGATAATTGTAGTTGCAGAGTTAATTGAAGGGGGAAGACCGGGGTAGGGAGATGAGCCTGGAGACCTGTTATCTAGGGGTAAGTTGGTGGAGCCCCGAACTAATATTTGTGGTGGGCAGAGGGAGAGAAGCAAATGGAGTTGACATATTTAAGAAGTAGAATCAACAGCACCTGATGATGGTTTGGCTGTGGGAGGAGAGGGAAGTCAATGAGGACTGCAAGATCCCTCACTTGGAAACTTGGGAGGCGGCGTGCCAGGCACTGTAAATAGGGAGTGTGGGGGGAGGAGGCATGACATGGGGAAACGTGGGTATTTGGTATTTGAGCATCAGTGGCCTTTGAGAGATTCATCTGGTTGCCTGAGGCAGCTGCAGAGCAGCTCTTTAGTGGGGGCATGTTTACCTCTCTGAGGGGGCAAGCCCTCATAATAATACCCATCATTTATGGTCATCTATTCTGTATCAGGCATTTTACATACAGATGCTCAGTTCATCTTTACAGTAACCCTATGAAGTAGTTTTATTATCCCCATTTTGTAGATGAGACACTGACAGCTCAGAGAGGTTGAGGAACTTTCCCAAGTCTTCGTAGCTGATGAGGTCCATGGAGCCAGCATCCTGGGGTCCCTCTGACTCCAGAACCTCTGCTCTGATCTATTTAGCATCACTTCATTCCCAGTGTTAGTATGTAGTTTGCTGACCCGTTCAGTTGCCAGACACCGCTAGACACTGTGGGCTTCTTTTTTTTTTTTTTTTTTAATCTTTGGGTGTGCTTTCTTAGGAAACTGAGGCAGGGAGACGTTGTTAAACTGAAGTTAGACTTGAGATTCAAACCAAGTATCAAGACATAGATAGTATCTTTTTTCTAAAGCCTAAACTTTGTTTCTGCTTGATTTGAGAGTATATGATATGCAGCCTCTTTTCTCCCCTGACCCTGAGCCAACTTGCCCTCTTGATCATATTCTACTCAGGTTAACCCAAGGATGCTTTGTATTCCTTCAGCGTGTGCTGACAGATGGTGGGAGGGAGGCTGGGATAGAGATTCAGTGGGGGATGGAGGCTGAAACTGTTTGTCGAAATAAGTTTTGGATTCCTAGTGTCCACTGAACTCTGCAGACAGGATTATTATTCTGTTCCTTGCCTTTCTCATCCACAGAGACATGAGATTTGACGTGTGTGTAAGGAACAGCACACATTAAGGGCAAAGCCATTGCTTCAGTATCACTGCAGGGAAAGGTTACTTATCTCTACCTTTAATACTATCAGTGTCCCCGATAAAGAGGACTTTCCTTTAGCGATGGCTCTCTCAGGACATTTGCCTGGCTGGGAAGAAGAGTCACTAGTGACTCTTTCCTTATTTGAATTTGAATTTGATCCTTTGGTGTAAGGCATCTTTCACCCATTCCCTTCACTGATAGCTCACCATATGCCTTTCCAAGGAGTCTAGCCTCAGACCAGTGCCATCTCCCTTACATATTCACGCTCAGGGCTTCCTTACTGACACCTCACCACGCCCCCCCCACCCCCCACCCTAAGCTAAACAGCTGCACTATTAGGGGTTGGGTTTGGACACCTAGGCATGGAGGTAGGAAGAGCTGCAGAGGGTGAGGAAGGCAAATGATTACTTCCCAGCCCCATCTCATTTCTCCTCAGCCTGGGCTTCTTGTGGGGAAGCAACCAGGGGCTTGGTTCAATTTTGATTTATTTGGTCAATTGACTACTTCTCCAAGTCCAGCCCTCCGCCTCAGTCCCTCCTGAGCATCCTGCCAGCTCTAGCCAGCAGCGTGGATGGGGCCTCTGAAATAGCTCAGCAGCTTCAGATTCAAAGTGGTTGCTGCCCTCATGCTGTCCAGACTTGAAAAAGCAGGTATCCCCAGGAGCCAGATTGGGTCCAGAAAGTAGGTCCAAACTTGACGTCCTAAAGAATCTTTGACATTTCAAGAGGCTCTTATTCTTTAAAAGGACAACGCAGGCCCTTTGAATGAACTTGATCTCTGGGCCAAGAGGTGTAAGAGAGTCCACGCTCTTTTTCCCTTGGAAACCTCAGAGTTTTGCTGTTGTTGTTTTCCTCTAATTAGAATACCTTCTGCTCAATGAACTGAAATCAGTTAGTTCTTGTAGAGAGGGTTTAAGCATCCAATGGCTATTAGAACTAGATCTTTAGTGTCCTTTGATGCTTTTCAGTTCAGTCCAACTGAAATTTATTGAGGCAACTGTCACAGAGGTGGGGATGCATCACTGGATCAAGCATGAGCCCAGCCTTCAAGGAGCTGCTGCAAGGAGTTCCTCAAGGAGGAGACTGACATTATTTAAAAGGCACCAGTCACACTGCTTGGCAACTCTTACCATAGAGAGAATACAGGTGCTTCTAGAAGGTTATAGGACCTGTAACTATTGAGCAGCTACTGTGTACCCAGTGCTCCAGTGAGAATAGCCAGGGAATCCTTAGTTACCATAAAACAGGAGGCTTTTGGAAAAAGCCCAGAACTCATCCATCTCATTCCTTTGGTCTCTAGTCTCTTGTTATCAGTTCACTCATTTACGCTCTGCTCATTTGTTTCCTCCTTCCAGTTCTAACATTCCACCCCCATTCTCTGTTTCATTTTAGCAGACTCCAAAAATGAGGAAAAGGGTCAGGACTCATAACTGAGTGTGTTCAGTATGTGTTAAAAATAAAACCCTTTCTAATAAAAGTTTTCTAGAAAAGTGTTTTTCAAACTTTCTTGACTCAATGTATATTGTATTATGAGCTAATAAACACACGTGCACACACACAATTATACATAAAACGCAGCACTGAACTCTTGCTGCGTGAAATGCAACCTCGTGTTTTCTACTAGATTCTGTTCACTTTCATTTAAAAAGAAATGGACCGTCATGACCCACTAAATTACTTACTTGACCTGCTGTCAGCCCGCAGTTTAAAAACATGGTCCCACAAACACAGACGACCTCTCTCCTGGATTGAAAGCCATGCTGTCCCCTGAGGACAGAGAATATACTAGATGATCTCTTGTGTTCTCCTTTCCCTCTGAGGTTCTCTGCCTGATTTTTGAGGTGATACCCTCCTAATCTCCTTTTGGAATTCTCTTAGAAATCACTTCGTGGCTTCTCTAATTTAGTTTCTTGGCTCTTTGAAATAAATTCAAGCCTTTAGCCTGTGCATTTTATTCATTAGATTTTTTTTTTTTTTTTTGCGGTACACGGGCCTCTCACTGTTGTGGCCTCTCCCATTGTGGAGCACAGGCTCCGGACGCGCAGGCCCCGCGGCCATGGCTCACGGGCCCAGCCGCTCCGCGGCTTGTGGGATCTTCCCAGACCGGGGCACGAACCCGTGTCCTCTGCATCGGCAGGCGGACTCTCAACCACTGCGCCACCAGGGAAGCCCCATTAGATTTTTAAAAAGTAATCTTCTTCTAGTTTTTCATAGATATCAGAATAAAAAGTCACAGGTCCTCATTCTGTCCCTGCCCCCGTGGTACTCTTAGCATCTGCAAGTCAAGTAAGTTGTTATCTCAGTTCTGTGTTAGTTGACCAATGTAAATGAGAGATGAGCTTTCATCAGGGCTCAGCTCGAGTGTGATCCGTCTCTCTGTGTTTCCATCTTATAAGTGCAGTGTTTAAATGCTCCTGTTTCACTGTAATTTAGAATCCCTGTAGTAACTTTTATGGGTTTTGCATTTTAATACTTAATTTATATTTTAATCTCAGATCATCTTGTATCTTTTTGTTTTGGTTTGGTTCATCGTCTTGGGCAAGACAGACGTTTTTGTTGCCAGGCTACACTGAGTAGTGGAAAGAGCCCTGGACCTGGGACTGGAGATGTAACTGTGACCCCAGTTCTGCACTAACTCCCTGCAGGAGTTGCCACTAACTGATTAAGTCTCCAAGGCCTCCTGTGGTTCTGCTAAGACCATCACACTGCCACAACTGCATGTCGACTCATCTGTCGCCTATGAGCTGAGGTCCTTTGGTTTCATATCTCTGGCATGGCCCAGCACATGGAAGGTACTGGGGGCTGTTTGCTGAATTGAGCTGAATTGAATTGAAAGGCAGAGGCTGGGCTGTGAAGGGCCCCATGGTCCAGAATAAGGGGCTGGACTTTATCTTGGGGGGATGAGGGGCCCAGAGAGGGTTTTAAACACGGGAGTGACATGAAGATTTGGGTTCCACAAATATCGAGGCATGGAGGCTAACAGGGAGGCTCAGGTGAGAAATCATGAGGGCCTGAGTGAGGTGGTGGAAGGGAGATGGGGAAGAAGAGCCAGAGAGAACGGGAGAGGGGGAACCTCCAGGATATGGAGCTGAGAACCATGAAGGGCAGCAGTGGGACGTGGGCTGGAGAGGCAGATCTGGGCTAGCCTGTTGACGTTTCTAAATGTGAGCCTGAGGAACTAGGTGGTGGGAAACCACCAAGGGTGGTGAGTAAAGTGTGACACTGTTAGAGCTGTGATTTGCAAAAATTAACGAATTTGACATAGAGACAAGGAGACCATCAGGTGACTGCGGCTTATAGTAAGGATGAAAGATGTTATGGTGTGGGCCGGAGAAACCGAGACAGGAGTCGGGCTGCCAAATAAAACACAGATATCCAGTTAAATTTGAATTTCATATAAACAAAGAATAATTTTTAGCTGAAGTATTTCCTAAATATTGATGGGGCATGTGTATGCTAAAATGTACCCATTTATCTGAAATTCAGATTTAACTGGGTGACCTGTACTTGCTGAAGCTGGCATGGAAGGGTCAGGTGGCTGGGACATTCTGGGAGGAGAGTCTGAAAGGTTGTAAATAGTAGGATGTGGGGAGCAGATACGGGGAGGTGAGAGGGGACTGACCCCTGGTGGGTGGAGAGATGGAGGCGCCGGCAACAGAAGAAACCAGTCAGGAGGAAGAGGTGGTGAGAGGGAAAGGTGATGAGCACGGTTTGACTTGTTGCATTTAAAGGCCAGTGGGATATCCAAGTGGAGTGTTTAACAGCTACTCAGAAAGGCAGGTCTGGAACGGGGAAAAGAAGCCAGGGCTCAAGACAGAGATTTAGGATTCAGAGGAAAGAATAGGAACCTGGGGAGAAAAAATAGGTGCAGAGTTAATAGAGCTTTCTAAAGGAAATTCTCATAACTTTAGAGCCCAGACAGAGGGGACTGGTTAAATCAAAAAATATGGTAAATCAAGGCAGTTGTTATGATGGTATAAGAAGTTTGATTGGAATGCAAAGTGTTTCAAATATGATGTTAAGTGGAGAAAAAAGCAGAATATATAACTATATATGCAGTAACTGTAACTACATAAAAATGCATATGAGTGGAAGAAAGATGGAAAGTGTACCAACACGTTAACTGAAGCTTTCTGCATGGTGGTCTTGAGAGCCAATATTTTCTACTTTTTCAATATATTTCATTTATTTTATACAATGCACACATATCCTTTTATAAACAAAAGGGGAAAAATCAAGTCAATTTTGAATTCTTATCTGTAGCCATCCTGGAAAATTATCACCTGCTTTCAGTGGAAGATTTGTGATGTGTTCACTTAGTGGAGAGACATTTGGCTAATTTAATTTTATCTAACTGCAGTTGTGAAGAACAGAAGGAGAGTTGTCATGATGTTTCCAAGCCACTGCTTTAATGTAACCATTTATGTGTGGGCCCCCCTTCAGATAGCTATGCCAACATTGTTTCCTCAGACTCGTATAGTCTCCACGAGGAAGGCTGGTGACCCATACTGGGGTGAAATTTTAATTCCTTTAAGGAGAGCATTTGTATCGTAGGGTAATTTCTAACATCCATCATTTTTATTTCTTCTTTTTAAATAGGTCCATAAATTTTCAGCTCAGCATTAAGCTGGATCAGAGGGAATTACAGGAGTTTTTCTGAGCAGGTCAGCAAATTCCTTCTGGAGTCAGGCTGACAATGTAGCCACCACCTGAGGACGCCAAGGTTCTTGCACTTGGACTGGGGGCCAGTCCTGTCCTCAAAGTCATCCATCCTAAGTCATTCATAGTCTTTCAAATCCTGTCCCACCTTACATTATTCCACTCAGACCCATCTTTTCATTGATCTGTTGATTAGTTCATTCCATAAAAATGCCAGGTGTAGTGCTGGGTCTTGGAGATAAAACAGTGAACCAAACATACACTCCTGTCATAGAACTAACAGTCTCACCAGGGAAACAGACAAGTGAATATGCAGTTTCACGTATAAAATAGAGTGCCAAGAGTTGTAGTAAGAGTACGAACAGGATGCTATGGGAGCTTATAAGACAGGCATCTAATTCAGCCCAGCCAGAAGAAATCAAGGAAGGCTTCCTGACAGAGGTGGCATCTGAGCTGAGACTTCCATGATGAACCAAATTCCACCAGGTGCATGGGAGCGGGGTGTGCTGAGCATAGGGGATTAAAGAGAGAGTGTTCCCTGGCAGAGGGCAGCATCTGCAAAGACTTTAAAAGAGAAGAGTCACAAAATCGCATTTGTGTTTAGAAAGATCATCCTGGCTGCTGTGAAGAGAACAGATAGCAGGCAGGGAGACCAGTGAGGAGGGTGCTGAGAGATGAGAGAGGCCTGAACTGACTTAACAGCAATGGGAATGGAGAAAAGTATAGACAGATCCAAGAGATATCTGATAAATTATCAGAGCTTGGTCATTTATTGAATATGGAGACAAGCAAGAGGGTAGAGTCTGCAATGACTTGGACAACTTTCCCAGGGAGGAAAAACACTGGAGGATGGGCAGGTTTCCCTGGGTGCAGGACCAGTTCCAGTTTTGAATCTGTGGATTTGAGCTAAGTGCAAGTATCCAGTGGGAGATTCTATGGACTCGGAAGAGAGATCAAAGCTCGAGGTATAAACCTGGGGATCATTGAGATCCAGGTGACAACTGAAGCTAAGGGAGAGGCTGAGAAAACTCGAGGAGAGAGAGGAGGGTAAGAAGCAACAAGGTCTAGAGCAGAGCCCCAAGGAATACCAGTTAATATAGGACACACGTAGGAGTCCGAGATGGACCGCCATCAGAGGGGGAGAGGCCAGGAGAGTGGGATGTCACAGAAGCCAAGGAGGGGCAGAAAAGGGCATTCTCAGATGCTACAGAACCACATTTCAGTGATAGAAGATGCCATGGATGACAAGACACACCAGTATTCTATGGCCGACTGAGAAACAATGCTGCCGATTAAACTGTGACATATCATTGATTGGAAGGCATCTTCTGATTTCAGAGATAAAAAATGCTAAACGACTTAAGTGTATCTTAGAATCAAAGAGCTTTAATATGTTGAGGACTAAAAACTATCTTTTAGGAAAAGAGTTATCAGGAAAAGAGTTATCAGGGAAAGAGTTATTGACCACGGTGAGAGTAATGTTCAGTATAGGGTCAGAAGCAAGATTAGAGGAGCCTGAGAAATGAAGAGGGTGGGAGTTGGGTTCAGGGCTGCTTCATAATTTGCATACATCTCTCCCAGAGTTCTGAACCAAGAGAGAGATAATAAGTAAGATGGGTACCAGTCAAAATATCAACTTTTATTTTTGTGATAAAGCTAATATCAGAGAATATGCATTATATTTGCATCCAATAAGCGCTTCCCAATATTAAGCCCCAGGATTACACCCACCCTTGTGTTGCTGACCAGCACAAGCCTACCCCTGTGAGGGTCTGCCCTGTATCTCTGGTGGCAGGAGGGACAGAGAGAACAAGCTCCTGGCAGGCAGATCCCAAGGAGAGCGAAGGGGCTGGCCTGCACACGTGCAGGGTCTCCTCCCAAACTCATTAATCAGATGAGGGCACGAGGGAGGCCAGGAGAGTGGTGCACCTGAAGCTGTCTTCTGGGCAGAAAACATCAGGAATAGGAGCAAATCATTCCCCCCTTGATAGTCAGAGCATGAAGGCAGTGTAAATAACACAGCCAAGAAATTGAGCCCTGAAAGAAAGGAGAACATAGCCCAAACCAGCTCTCTTCATTCCTGACCATCCAGCTTTCCCCCTGCTGTTTGAAGGGATTTCCCTTCTCTTTCATGTATCTGAATTCTCTTGCCTCACTGTAGAAGGCTAGCTCCGTTCCCTTTTTCTCTATGAAATCTCTCTAGTTCTGCCCAGACTAGCCTCCCACATATCTTGGTATTACATTTTTGTTTGTTTTAACTTCACTGTTACATACATGTAAGTTTTGTCTCATATTGTAAGCCCCTTGAATGTAGAGATGATGTCCTATCTTTTTGTCCTATCTCCCTTAATTGCTGGAACACTGCCTGATCCATAATAGTTCAGGCCAAATTGCTGAACTGGTTTGAATTGTGTGCAGGAGGGTGGTGAGACGTAACCCCACCTTTGGGAACTCCCAATCTCATAGCTGCCTGGGAGAATCAGAGACAGTTCACATCGCACCTGGTGTATGACGTTACAGATTCTCGTGTGGGTTTCATTAACCAGGTATGTGGCTGAACCACAGCATGGTCCCATCCCTAATACAGAGATGGTTTGCAGAAGAGCAGAACAATTGTTCTCCTTTGTACCAACTTCAAAAGAAAACAAATGTTTCTTGAACGTCTCTGAACTCTCCTACAAAGCCTAACATGGGACCAAACCTTCCTAGAAGGAGACGCCCCTCTGAGAAGTGGGGTGAACTGCACACCTGGAGCCACGCCTCCTGAGCATCTCCAGTCCCTGCTTTCTCTGTCAACAAAAAAAATCCAGTAAAACATGTTGGCTCAGCACCTGACATCACAACGTGATCCGGTACGATCTGGCACTTAAAGCTAAGGCTTTATTCCTAGTAGTAGATCTTCATGGCTTGGATGGGAAGGCAAATGGATGAGATTTCCACCACGTCTGTCTGTCTTTGATGTACATTCTCACGTCTCTAAACTGCAGCAGATGAAGCAGAGGTCACAGACTGCCAGCAGCTTTTTTTTTTTTTCCAGTGAGAACAAGAAGGGCTTTGGTGGTTTCACTACAGATAAGAGGAGGCAAAATTTATGAGGGGTCAGAACTCTGCTTAGCTGCTGTCCCCCATGGTCTCAGATAATGCAAGGGAAACGTCCATAAGCGCATGCGGGAGAGTTAACTCTTCCAAAATTAGCTTGAAAGCCTGGACTTTAGCACCTTTGGGGCGAGGTACATGGCGGATGCCTGAAGCGGGGTCCCTGGCCAGTGCCTGGCCTCATGCACAGGGACCCCTCAGCAGATCCTGGCCCCCTGTCCATAGTCAGGGCTGGTGTGGGAGGTGGGTGGGTACCACCAAGGTGTTTAGCTCAAGTCGTTGGAGCTTTTGCTCTGAATGTGCTGCCAGAGCCTCCATCGTCATGTCCATCCGATCCTTCAGAGGTGCAGAAGCCCATGCTTTTTCCTGGAGCAGGTGAAGAAAGCAGATGTGTGTATACCTGCCCCCGCAGAACCCAACACACTGTACTGCCCCAGTGGACCGTGGACTCCTGAATTGGCTAGGATGTGGATTCAGCTGCTCCAGCAAAAACCCGAAATAATAGAAGCTAACACAAGACAGAAACTTGTTTTTCTCTCACGGAGCCAGCTGTCCAGGTATAGAGGGCTGGAGTGGCAACTTCATGGTGTCAGGCACCCAACCTCCTTCTAGCCTGTTGCTTCATCCTAACGAGGTTGTCACCTTGGTTTGCTGGTCCAAGAGAGCTCACATCTTGTTCCAGCCAGGAGGAAGCGGGGAGAGGGGAAGGGCAGGGCATGACCCTAGAGGTGGCACACATCCCTCTGCACCCCTCCCCTTTACCAGAGCTCAGACAAATGGCCACATTTAGCTGTAGTGCAGTCTTTCTTCTGGTCATCTTTGTGCCCAGCTATAAGGCATGGGTTTTATTTCCATAAGAGGAGAGAATTGGTTCTGGGGAACATGTGGATTCCTAGGCCATGGCTCCTTAAGGTCAAGGCTGTCCCTCATTTATCCTCTTTCCCTTCACCTAGCATGGTGCCCGCCCCAGGTAGAGCTCCCTAAATGTTGACTGAAGAAGAGGCTGCTTTAGAGAGGGGATGCAGAAGACAACCCACTGGGAGCATTTCGTGGCCTCTCCCAATGTGGAGGCTGCATGGCAGTGGGGGGAAAGCCGGTGGGTCACGGACAGTCATTTAAACCTCTCTGGAGCCCTCTCTTCTCTTTCAAATGGGGCTGATGATCCCTGTGGGATTTGCTTCACAGGGCTGTTATAGAGGACTCTTCTTTCATTGTGGCTACTAGTTTTTGAGCACCTACTCTGTTCCAAGCACAGTGCTAAGTGCTTTGTTCACATTATTTCATGTAAATCTTAAAACAGCCCTGTGAGACGGGTATTATTACCCACATTTTCTAGCTGAGTGAATTGAGACTGGGAGAGGTTAGGAAGACGCCTAGTGCCTTTGCTTTGTTTATGCCTCCAGCAACCATTGAACACCAGCTGTGTGCCCAAGACCCTGCTGGGGACTGGGCAATGACAGGGATGAAGAAGAGTGTTTGCAGAGTGCAGGGGCACACGTAATGGGGAGCTGCTCTGGTCAAGGGTCAGGGAGGAGGTGTGGGTGTAGTTCGAGGCATGAGAAGGAGTTATCCAGACCAAGGAGCAGGGCGGAATGTCTGAGGCTGCGCTGAGATGGCCCGGAGGTGAGCCGGGAGCCGGACTTGGAGGGAATCTGAGAACCCACTGTGACTAGAGGCAGAGAGTGAGGGGGAGGGGCTGGCAGGGGCTGCTCCAGCACCCAGCAAGGCGGACCTGAGCTTGAAGCCAGCTTGTCTGGCCCTGAAGCCTGTGTTGAGAGCCTCATCCTCCTCAACTATCCAGTTCAGTGGGTGTGCACAGTCTGCTCAGGACTTGCCTGGAGGGATTAATCCAGCTTCTTTGTTATCCCATAAGCAGAATTATCCCAAGGGCCAGGAGAGAGAATGGCTCTCCCTTAGAGCCTCCCTCGACTATGCCAGGATCTCTGCAGCCACATTTCACCGTCCTGATGCAGTGAGTGACAAGGCCCCTCTAGTCTCCAGATGGCTTGAGGGCAGAGGACTTCCTGATGCCCCAGAGAGGAGGAATAAAGGCACTAGGGATGGCCCTCACTGCAGTCTATATTCCTGGCACCTCTCTCAGCACCCTGGGTGGAGCTCCGAGCAGCGTTGGTATCACATGCTCACTGTAGAGTCTGGAAGGTGCTTAGATGAGTTTGCAGCTGAATGAGGAGACCAGGCATTTTCGTCAAAGGATTACAAAATATACTGTCCACACTCATCCCTGCAGGCAAGTGAAGGAGCAGATAATCCAAAGGCTTCTGAATGGCTTTCAGTCCTGCTAAAGAGACATATCCTGTGCCTCAGGGCCTTTGCACGTGCTGTTCCCTCTCCCTGGAATCATCTCTGTGCTATGTTTTTATGCTGGTTCACTGAAACTCATCCTTTAGGTCTCAGCTCAGACGCCACGTCTTCCTGGAAGCCTGAGCTTGAGCCGGATACCCCTCCTGTACTCTCCGCATCATAGCCCCTAACGTGTTAGAATCACCTGAGTCTCTCTCAACTCCACTGCATCTGTCATCCCACTGCTATACCTCAGCACCCAGAACAGTGCCTGCCAAGAATTGCATGAGTAACCGAATCAGTTCTTTCTCAGTGGTGTGGGCCTAGAAATGGCTGATGATTTTAGCAGCATATGATGACTTTAACTGCAGAATTATGTTTTGCTTAGTACAGGATACCACTGTGAGTGGTCTTTATAAGAGGACATGATAGGGAATAGTGAAGAGAAGCAGCTGGAGTTTCATTTTTGCTGTGACCCCTCTGGTCCGCCAAGCTCACTCACAGCCAGTCTTTTAAAAACGGGGCTTTTTTCTGGAGTGTTCTAAACTCGGTTGTCCGTTTTTGCAACTCTTTAATATTCAGTAGGCTGTGGATCTTCTCAGGTTCCCAGCACCTCTTGAATTGTCCCCAATCACCCCTCTTAACCCTCCCAAACCCCCCACTCCCATCTTCCTTCCCGCTTCAGCCTCTGCAAGTGGCTGTTCCAGCCTCTGCCCTTCATGACGCCAAATTGTCTACAGGGTGTTTGTTTCCTCCTGTGCTGGACTCCTTGCAGAGATCTCCCCTCCCTCTCTCCTGGTGCCACCTTAGCCCTGTGTCCCAACTCCCACCTCTGTTTTGTGAATGTTCCTCAGCCCCACGTTTGTACCCAGAGGGCTGTTTATGTCTATGGCAAAAGTGGAGGCTCAGTAAAGAAAGCTGCGTATGATTGGGGGTGGGAGGGCAGGAGGATTAATTATCACAGGAATGTTTGCTTGGAGTTTTAATGAGACTGCCTTTCCTTTATTCCCCCTCCCTTTTTTTCCTTTTTCTTTTCCCCCCAGCTCAGAATATCCACTTAGAATGTCTTTTAGAATCTTAGAAGCTTAGGTTTTAACATTCTGCACCCAGCGCCTCAGTGTAATAAATAAATCAATAAGCTGAGGGTCTCAAGAAGTTTGATTGCCGAGTGCATTGGGGTACCTTTTGTTCTTCGGCGAACGATCATTTCACACTAGGGAACAAGAGATGAATGTGGTTACAGAGTTTGTCCTGGCTTCTGATTCGTAACCCTGACCTGGTAAGTCATTATTCCAGCGATGTGTGTAACTTACAAGCAGCCTGCCAAATGCTCTATGTCCTTCCCTTTTCCCAAGTTATATGTGTCATAACTTTATTTCTCATTTGCCAGAATAGTCTTGGGTTTGTTTTGAATCTGACAGGTCCTCTGACACCACATTCTTAAATCTCACTAACAGGTCATTTATACCAAAAAGGCTGCCTTGACAGCAAGAAAGATTGTATGATTTTCAATTTGGGTTGAAAATCAAATGCAAGTTATGACAACACTGAGACTTCCTAGACCCTACAAGTTAATCATGATGATCTTACCTTGAAATGCCTTTTGTAGTAGGAACTAGTCTCCATTTATTGTTTCTGTCAAAACCTTTGATTGGAATACTCTTCACAGTGGGAATATTGCCATTTCTAAAGATGCACTGATTTATTTCCTGGAGTGTTTCAAACACAATATGTTGGCCCTTTGTTGTATGCAGTAGATATGCTCCTGAAGAGTTGTTTATAAACTGAATTTTTACAGGTAAACTCGTATGTTAAATGCACATGAGGGGCTATTATTTTACTTTATGGGTTCTTTTATAATTAGGAAGACTACTCCTAATTCATTTGAGAATGTTCACATATTGGGCTTTGTTTAAATGAAGTAATATTTTTTCTGATTACAAGATATTACACTTTAATTGAGTAAAAGCATAAATAAGGAAAATCACAATTTGTAAATCTACCTCCCCATCCCCAGGTAACACAGTTAATCTTTTGATACATTTCCATTGAGTCTTTTTTTATGTCCATTCTTATGACATGGGAACATAATGACTACATTTCTAACTGACCCACATTTCCCCACTTCATGTCTTCAACAATTTTCCCTCATATTTTTTTTCTGCAGCGTTTTTTTTTGAACTTTATTTATTTTTTTATACAGCAGGTTCTTATTAGTCATCCATTTTATACATATTACTGTATACATGTCAATCCCAATCTCCCAGTTCATCACACCACCATCCCCCCACCGCCACTTTCCCCCCTTAGTGTCTATACGTTTGTTCTCTACATCTGTGTCTCAATTTCTGCCCTGCAAACTGGTTCATCTGTACTATTTTTCTAGGTTCCACATATATGTGTTAATATACAATATTTGTTTTTCTCTTTCTGACTTACTTTACTCTGTGTGACAGTCTCTAGATCCATCCAAGTCTCTACAAATGACTCAGTTTTGTTCCTTTTTATGGCTGAGTAATATTCCATTGTATATATGTACCACATCTTCTTTATCCATTTGTCTGTTGATGGGCATTTAGGTTGCTTCCATGACCTGGCTATTGTAAATAGTGCTGCAATGAACATTGGGATGCATGTGTCTTTTTGAATTCTGCTTTTCTCTGGGTATATGCACAGTAGTGGGATTGCTGGGTCATATGGTAATTCTATTTTTAGTTTTTTAAGGAACCTCCATACTATTCTCCATAGTGGCTGTAGCAACTTACATTCCCACCAACAGTGCAAGAGGGTTCCCTTTTCTCCACACCCTCTCCAGCATTTGTTGTTTGTAGATTTTCTGATGATGCCCATTCTAACCGGAGTGAGGTGATGCCTCATTGTAGTTTTGATTTGCATTTCTCTAATAATTAGTGATGTTCAGCAGCTTTTCTTGTGTTTCTTGGCCATCTGTACCTCTACTTTGGAGAAATGTCTATTTAGGTCTTCTGCCCATTTTTGGATTGGCTTGTTTGTTTTTTTTAATATTGAGCTGCATGAGCTGTTTATATATTTTGGAGATTAATCCTTTGTCCATTGATCCGTTTGCAAATATTTTCTCCCATTCTGAGGGTTGTCTTTTCGTCTTGTTTATAGTTTCCTTTGCTGTGCAAAAACTTTTAAGTTTCATTAGGTCCCATTTGTTTATTTTTGTTTTTATTTCCATTACTCTAGGAGGTAGATCAAAAAAGATCTTGCTGTGATTTATCTCATAGAGTGTTCTTCTTATGTTTTCCTCTAAAAGTTTCATAGTGTCCGGTCTTACATTTAGGTCTGTAATCCATTTTGAATTTATTTTTGTGTATGGTGTTAGGGAGTGTTCTAATTTCATTATTTTACTTGCAGCTGTCCAGTTTTCCCAGCACCATTTATTGAAGAGACTGTCTTTTCTGCATTGTATATCCTTGCCTCCTTTGTCATAGATTACTTGACCATAGGTGCATGGGTTTACCTCTGGGATTTCTATCCTGTTCCATTGATCTATATTTCTGTTTTTGTGCCAGTACCATATTGTCTTGATTACTGTAGCTTTGTAGTATAGTCTGAAGTCAGGGAGTCTGATTCCTCCAGCTCTGTTTTTTTTCCCTCAAGACTGCTTTGGCTATTCAGGGTCTTTTGTGTCTCCATACAAATTAAAAATTTTTTTGTTTCTAGTTCTGTAAAAAATGCCATTGGTAATTTGATAGGGATTGCATTGAATCTGTAGATTGCTTTGGATAGTTTAGTGATTTTCATAATATTGATTCTCCCAATCCAAGAACATGGTATATCTCTCCAACTGTTTGTATCATCTTTAATTTCTTTCATCAGTGTCTTATAGTTTTCTGCATACAGATGTTTTGTCCCCCTAGGTAGGTTTATTCCTGGGTATTTTATTCTTTTTGTTGCAGTGGTAAATGGGAGTGTTTCATCAATTTCTCTTTCAGATTTTTCATCATTAGTGTATAGGAATGCAAGAGATTTCTGTACATTAATTTTTTATCTTGCAACTTTACTAAATTCATTGATGAGCTGTAATAGTTTTCTGGTGGCATCTTTAGGATTCTCTATGTATAGTGTCATGCCATCTGCATACAGTGACAGTTTTACTTCTTCTTTTCCAATTTGGATTCCTTTTATTTCTTTTTCTTCTCTGATTGCCATGGCGAGGACTTCCAAAACTATGTTGAATAATAGTGGTGAGAGTGGACATCCTTGTCTTGTTCCTGATCTTAGAGGAAATGCTTTCAGTTTTTCACCTTTGAGAATGATGTTTGCTGTGGGTTTGTTGTATATGGCCTTTATTATGTTGAGGGTAGGTTCCCTCTATGCCCACTTTCTGGAGGGTTTTTATCATAAATCGGTGATGAATTTTGTCAAAAGCTTCTTCTGCATCTATTGAGATGATCATATGGTTTTTATTCTCCAGTTTGTTAATATGGTGTATCACATTGATTGATTCACGTATATTGAAGAATCCTTACATACCTGGGATAAATCCCACTTGATCATGGTGTATGATCCTTTTAATGTGTTGTTGGATTCTGTTTGCTAGTATTTTGTTGAGGATTTTTGCATCTATATTCATGAGTGATATTGGTCTGTAATTTTCTTTTTTTGTAGTATCTTTGTCTGGTTTTGGTATCAGGGTGATGGTGGCCTTGTAGAATGACTTTGGAAGTGTTGCTTCCTCTGCATTTTTTTGGAAGAGTTTGAGGAGGGTGGGTGTTAGCTCTTCTCTAAACGTTTGATAGAATTCACCTGTGAAGCCATCTGTTCCTGTACTTTTGTTTGTTGGAAGATTTTTAATCCCAGTTTCAATTTCACTACTTGTGATTGGTCTATTCATATTTTCTATTTCTTCCTGGTTCTGTCTTGGAAGCTTATACCTTTCTAAGAATTTGCCCATTTCTTCCAGGTTGTCCATTTTATTGGCATAGAGCTGCTTGCAGTAGTCTCTTAGGATGCTTTGTATTTCTGCAGTGTCTGTTGTAACTTCTCCTTTTTCATTTCTAATTTTATTGATTTGAGTCCTCTCCCTCTTTTTCTTGATGAGTCTGCTAATGGTTTCTCAATTTTGTTTATCTTCTCAAAGAACCAGCTTTTAGTTTTATTGATCTTTACTATTATTTTCTTTGCTTCTATTTCATTTATCTCTGCTCTGATATTTATGATTTCTTTCCTTCTACTCACTTTGGGTTTTGTTTGTTCTTCTTTCTCTAGGTTCTTTAGGTGTAAGGTTAGATTGTTTATTTGAGATGTTTGTTTTTTCTTGAGGTAGGCTTGTACTGCTATAAACTTCCCTCTTAGACTGCTTTTGCTGCATCCCATAGCTTTTGGATCGTCATGTTTTCATTGTATTTTTTGATTTCCTCTTTGATTTCTTCAGTGATCTCTTACTTATTTAGTAACGTATTGTTTAACCTCCATGTGTTTGTGTTTTTTCCCCTGTAATTGATTTCTAATCTCATAGCATTGTGGTCAGAAAAGATACTTGATATAATTTCAATTTTCTTAAATTTACTGAGGCTTGATTTGTGACCCAAGATGTGATCTATCCTGGAGAATGTTTCGTGGGCACCTGAGAAGAAAGTGTAATCTGCTGCTTTTGGATGGAATGTCCTATAAATATCAATTAATCTATCTGGTCTATTGTGTCATTTAAAGCTTGTGTTTCCTTATTAATTTACATTTTGGATGATCGTTCCATTGGTGTAAGTGAGGTGTTAAAGTCGCCCACTATTATTGTGTTACTGTTGATTTCCTCTTTTGTAGCTGTTAGCAGTTGCCTTCTGTATTGAGGTGGTCCTACGTTGGGTGCATATATATTTATGATTGTTATATCTTCTTCTTGCATTGATCCCTTGATCATTATGTAGTTTCCTTCCTTGTCTCTTGTAACATTCTTTATTTTGAAGTCTATTTTATCTGATATGGGTATTGCTACTCCAGGTTTCTTTTGATTTCCATGTGCATGGAATATCTTTTTCCATCCCCTCACTTTCAGTCTGTATGTGTCCCTAGGTCTGAAGTGGGCCTCTTGTAGACAGCATATATATGAATCTTGTTTTTGTATCCATTCAGCGAGCTTGTGTCTTTTGATTGGAGCATTTAATCCATTCACGTTTAAGGTAATTATCGATATGTATGTTCCTATGACCATTTTCTTAATTGTTCTGGGTTTGTTTTTTTAGGTCCTTTTCTTCTCTTGTGTTTCCCACTTAGAGAAGTTCCTTTAGCATTTGTTGTAGAGCTGGTTTGGTGGTGCTGAATTCTCTTAACTTTTGCTTGCCTGTAAAGCTTTTGATTTCTCTATCCAATCTGAATGAGATCCTTGCTGGGTAGAGTAATCTTGGTTGTAGATTCTTCCCTTTCATCACTTTAAATATGTCATGCCACTCCCTTCTGGCTTGTAGAGATTCTGCTGAGAAATCAGCTGTTAACCTTATGGGAGTTCCCTTGTATGTTATTTGTCATTTTCCCTTGCTGCTTTCCATAATTTTTCTTTGTCTTTAAGTTTTGCCAGCTTGATTACTATGTGTCCCGGCGTGTTTCTGCTTGGGTTTATCCTGTGTGGGACTCTCTGCGATTCCTGGACTTGGGTGGCTATTTCCTTTCCCATGTTAGGGAAGTTTTCAACTCTACTCTCTTCAAATATTTTCTCGGGTCCTTTCTTTCTTCTCCTTCTGGGACCTGTATAATGCGAATGTTGTTGCATTTAATGTTGTCCCAGAGGTCTCTTAGGCTGTCTTCATTTCTTTTCATTCTTTCTTCTTTATTCTTTTCCGCAGCAGTGAATTCCACCTTGCTGTCTTCCAGGTCACTTATCTGTTCTTCTGCCTCAGTTATTCTGGTATTGATTCCTTCTAGTGTAGTTTTCATTTCAGTTATGTTATTGTTCATCTCTGTTTGTTCTTTAATTTTTCTAGGTGTTTGTTCTTTAATTCTTCTAGGTCTTTGTTAAACATTTCTTGCATCTTCTCGATCTTTGCCTCCATTCTTTTTCCGAGGTCCTGGATCATCTTCACTATCATTATTCAGAATTCTTTTTCTGGTAGATTTTCTATCTCCACTTCATTTAGTTGTTTTTCTGGGGTTTTATCTTGTTCCTTCATCTGGTACATAGCCCTCTGCCTTTTCATTTTGTCTATCTTTCTGTGAATGTGGTTTTTGTTCCACTAGCTGCAGGATTGTAGTTCTTCTTGCTTCTGCTCTCTGCCCTCTGTTGGATGAGGCTATCTAAGAGGCTTGTGCAAGTTTCCTGATGGAATGGACTGGTGGTGAGTAGAGCTGGCTGTTGCTCTGGTGGGCAGAGCTCAGTAAAACTTTAATCTGCTTCTCTGCTGATGGGTGGGGCTGGGTTCCCTTCCTGTTGGTTGTTTGGCCTTAGGTGACCCAACACTGGAGCCTACCCAGGCTCTTTGGTGGGGCTAATGGCAGACCCTGGGAGGGCTGATGCCAAGGAGTACTTCCCAGAACTTCTGCTGCCAGTGTCCTTGTCCTCACGGTGAGACAGAGCCAACCCCCGCCTCTGCAGGAGACCAACACTAGCAGGTAGGTCTGGTTCAGTCTCCTATAGGGTCACAGCTCCTTCCCCTTGGTCCTGGTGCACACACTACTTTTTGTGTGCCGTCAAAGAGTGGAGTCTCTGTTTCCCCCAGTCCTGTCGAAGTCTTTCAACCAAATCCTGCTAGCCTTCAAAGTCTGATTCTGTAGGAATTCCTCCTCCCATTGCCAGACCCCCAGGTTGGGAAGCCTGACGTGGGCACAGAAGCTTCACTCCAGTGGGTGGACTTCTGTGGTATAAGTGTTCTCCAGTTTGTGAGTCACCCACCCAACAGTTACGGGATTTGATTTTATTGTGATTGTGCCCCTCCTACCATCTCATTTTGGCTACTTCTTTGTCTTTGGATGTGGGGTATCTTTTTTGTTGAGTGCCAGTGTGTTCCTGTTGATGATTGTTCAGCAGTTAGTTGTGATTCCAGTGCTCTCACACGAGGGAGTGAGAGCACATCCTTCAACTCTGCCACCTTGAACCAATCCTGTATAGCTTTTTAAATTGAAGTATAGTTGACATACAATATTATATGTTATGGGTATACAGAGTAGTGATTGACAATTTTTAAAGGTTATATTCCATTTATAGTTATTAGAAAATGTTGGCTATATTCCCCATGTTGTACAGTATGTCCTTTTAGCTTAGCTTATACCTAATAGTTTGTACCTCTTATTCCCTTACCCCTATATTCCCCCTCCCCCTTCCCTCTCCCCACACTAGTAACCACTAGTTTGTTCTCTGTATCTGTGAGTCTGCTTCTTTTTTGTTTTATTCACTAATTTGTTGTATTGTTTTTAGATTCCACATGTAAGTAATATACAGTATTCGTTTTTCTTTGACTTATTTCACTTAGCATAATACCCTCCAAGTCCATCCCTGTTGCTTCAAATGGCAGCATTTCATTCTCTTTTATGGCTGAGTAGTATTCCATTGTGTGTTTGTGACATGTATACACACATACACCACATCTTCTTTATTCAGTCATCTGTTGATGGAAGCTTAAGTTGCTTAAAGGAGGTAATCTTAATAAGAATTAGGCAAGATTACCAACGGTCTACTCTCAATAGTTCTGGCTTAGTTATACCACATTTGATCACAGTAGGAGACTGTAGAACTTGTAAATTCTGCATTTTCTCACTGATGGGCAAAACGCTCACTTAAGAGAACCTGCCCATTAGAGCCACCTCTAGCTCTTTCTCATCTCGTTATTTCAGGGAAGGAAGTGGGGTGCCAGTTCAGAGCTGGGATGATTTTCAGTGTTCTGCTGGAATATTAGGTAAACCATTAAGTAATTTCTCATGGGCCTCTCATCCTAGAATTCTATGATTCTGTTTGTTCTGGTTATCTATTTCTGCTTAACAAACAGCTCCTAAATTTAGTGGCTTAAGAAAGTAATTGTTTCTCATGGTTCTGTGGGTTGTTTGGCTCAGATGGCTCGTTCTCCCTTGAACTTCCCACGCGTGGTTTCTGTCCAGCATTGGCTGGGGCTACAGTCATCTGAAGGCTCGACTGGGCTGGTTGGCCAAGATGGCTTGCTTACATGACTGACAGAGCCTGGCTGTCCCCAGATCACTTCTATGTGACCTCTTGTGTGGTTTGTTCTTCTCAAAACATGGTGGTTGGGTCCAAGAGGGAGCATCCTGAGAGTAAGTGTTCCAAGAGACACAGGCAGAAGTTACAAGGCTTCTTATGACCCTGCCTGAAAATCCTGCAACATCATTTCTGCCACATTCTATTGGTGAAGGCAAGAGACTAAAGTGAGTTCAGATTCAAGGAAAGGGAATTAGGCTTTGCCTCTTGAAGTAAGTTGCAGTATATGTGTAGGGTCCATTTTATTTATTTATTTATTTTTTTTTTTAATGTTTACCATACTGCATGTCAGATAAAGAGCATTCTCTAGGAGAATAGGATTACATAATTATGAAAGGTGTGAGGCAGAGCAGTAAAGAGGGGTTATAGAATGCTCCATATGTATGAATGAATTGGCCAGCCTTTTTGGTGAGAACTCCATGCTAGGGAGCACACACTGAATGAACCTCTCTCCATGGAAGCCAGGTGGTGTCACACTGAGAGAAACATTACCATCCGCTGGCCTCTGCCCTACATTAGCCCACTCATATAACACATGGCTGAAAAACACCTGGTAAGGGAATTTAAATAACACAGTTTTAAAGGCATATTTACCTAAAGGCTACCCCAAGCATGTATCCTACTCATATTGAGTTGGTGAAACCATCTTCATAAATTAGAACTACACATTATTTCACAAACACATAGAGTAATGTGTCCAGTATACTTGCTTTTCAGCTCACGTCATGGAGGTGCTTAGAGAGGGCTGTACTCGTGGAGTACCTTATGTACTTAGAGTGGACACTTTTTGGTGTTTGAGAAAAAGTCAAGTTCTGTCCAGATGCTTAAAACTCTAATTGCCTCCTTAGCCTGAATTGGGAAAACAGTTGCCCTGTAAATCACCCTGAGTCGCAGGTACCTGGGTTCTCGCTGCAGAGTGTGGCTGATCTGGTTGCATGGGCTGACAACTCCCTTGAGAGTTGTTAGATCGGTTTTCACCCTTGTTGCATTGTTTCCTTCCCCCCACCCCCCCCTCCCCCAATACTCCTCTCTGGCTCCCTGGGGATTCAAATTTGTGTTTATCTGTGCTGAAAATTTAAAAGCAAGAGAAACAACATTTCAAGCTATTTATAACCAGAAGCTGTGCCAGGAATGAATTAAGCTTTGCATTAGACATATGTTAAAACATGGGTTTCTGGGAAAGGTAGGAAGAATATCCCTAGGTGTGAAAAACAGATATTTAGAGGAGATTGATAGAAGTTTGACCCAGAATATGGCTATGTGGGATGAGTACTCCATTGACTTATTATTAAATATATTGTTAAATATAGTCTTGTGGAATACTAGGTATAGAGGATCCTGGAGATGCCACTTATATAGGGCCCATCTTTTTATACCGCCATTAGGGCATTTGGCAAGGGGAGGAACACGGAAGGAGGTATGGGAGAGAGGGTGAGGAATGAGGCACCACGCAAACATAAACCTCAGGGCAGTGGACAGAGTGTGGGAGAAGAGGAACTCCACTCTTGCCTGACTCCTTCCATGTAGGTCATCCTAAACGGGGGAGACACCGCCTGTTCTTCAGCTTCCAATGAAGAGTCCACACCCTCCCCATTGCAGCCTAGTGTGCGCCTCTCAGTCCCACTAACGTAGACCCACCGTTCACCTTCCTTCCTCACTTCTCTTTTGCCAGCAGATATTGTGAGAACTCCTACTGTGTGCCAGACACTGGGTGTTAGTGGAGAGATGAGACACAGGAATGCTCATGTTGGGAGACAGACAAAAAACAAGTAAATAATATAATTGCAGACTATGATTGATGCTTCAGAAAACCGTGGGTGATAAAGAATAACACAGGGCTCCCATTTTGAATAGGGTGTTCAGGAGGTCACAAATGAACCCAAAGTTATTGGTTGAACTTTGACATATATCCTATGGTATTTTAAAGTTTCTTAAATTGCATGTTGCTAAGGTCCAAATTAAAACCATTTTTGCCTTTTCTGGGCCCAAGCCATGGGATGCCAAATGGACAGCAACTCTGGGAGACAGTGGGAAGCCAACCCTGATAGCCAGACACCTCCTACTGATACTTTCCTCATCACCATTTTCTCTCCTCAGGGAAGGGAGATGTGTTTGGAGACGTGTTCTGGAAGGAAGCCACCCTTGCCCAGTCCTGTGCCAACGTCAGGGCCTTGACCTACTGTGACCTGCATGTGATCAAGCGGGACGCCCTGCAGAAAGTGCTGGAATTCTACACAGCCTTCTCCCACTCCTTCTCCCGGAACCTCATTCTCACCTACAACTTGAGGAAGAGGGTAAGCTGGCAATTTCAGTTTCTTTTCTACCAAGAGCAGTCTCTGTACACTTAGGATAACCACGTGAGCCAGGAAAGTCCTTTTGCTGTTTACTTCAATGGAGCAATTGGTTCTGTAGAGGTTCTGTTTGTTGCTTGCTCTTTGAAGCTTTTGCTATGAAATGAGAGAGAAAAGGATATTGCTAGATTAAAAGATGCATTGATTTTGGTGCAGAAGGGATTTGCTCATGAGTGTGTCTGTGGGCTTTTCCTCAGTAAAATCCTGACCTTCTAGCATTTTGAAAAGATGAGTAAAAAATGAGGTTGTTAGTCAATAAAATGTCTGAGTGGGACCACTTAATTAATATAAACTGAATTCTCCCTGGTGACTGGGACCCACTAAATGGTGTGAGGCTATTAGCCAGCTGGTAATAAGAATTTTTTTTTAAGATATGAAAATGATTCAGTTGAGTCCAGAAAATAAGAGATGGAATCTGATTGCCTAGAGAATATTTTGTATACCACTGTCAATTTAACGGACTGAGAAATGATTTGTAGTTTTAAAACCAGAAGATTTCTCATCTGAACTTGTTTCTTTCACCCTCAAATCATCAGAATTGCTCCGTCTGTCTCTGCGAGGATTAAAATATGTCTTGTACTCTTGAGGTTTTCATGACTGATTTTCTTGCATTTCATTTATGTCCTTTAGTTAAGAAGTAGCTCTCAACCTATAGACATCATCTGGGAGGATTGTCATAGGAATCTTTCCAGAAATGACTTCACAATCTGTCCCCCCCCAAAACTGTTCCTCTTCTCATGGCCCCTGTCTCTATTAACATTGTCTGTCTCGCCCCGGGGTTCCAGGTTAGAAACACTGCCGTCAACACTGATGCTTCTCCCCTGTCTCCCACGCCTCAGTTTACTCATCAGATCCTGTTGGTTCCACCGATGCTCTCAAACCTGGGTCCACACTTTGCATCCCCCCTCAGGGCTCTTCCTGAGCTCCTGGACCACGGTGCCCCTGATACAGAGTCTCCCCCTGTTCTGAAGCAAGCATAGGCTTCAAACACACCCTCCTTCCCTGTGTCTCTCCTCAATGCGGTGCTTCCTCCTTGGCCACTTATGTGACCTTAAAGACTAATGGGATGACGTCACTCCCCTCCATAAAGACTTTTTTGCACCCACCCTAACTACAGGATAATGTCTGCAAACTTCAGCACGGCTTATGTGGTTTTTCACATCTGGCCCAAACTTAACCCCCGAGCTCCAACCCCAGCACTCCAACGCCCACCAGGAGAATGGCCCACACAGCTCTGCAGACATGCCACACCCTTTCAGAGCACTGTCTCTCTGCATGCGCTTCCTGACCTGGAATTCTCTTCTCTTCTTCTGTGTGACACATTCCTGTTAACCCTTAAGAGTCTGCTGAAATGTTTATTTGTTCATCAAATCCAGTACATGCCAACTGAACTAGACTAGATGTATAAAACTGAGTAAAACTCAGTTCCCTAGCTTCAGGAAGCTCAGGTCTAATGGAGACAATCCACACGGGAAGGCTAAGTGTGGTACACGATGCTAAGTACAATGAGTGTGATTTGTACAAGGTGTTAATGGGATCATAAAGGAGAAGGGCAGATAAAGCGGGAGTCAGGGAGAAAGTATTGGTGGGGGCGGTGATGCCTAAGCTGAGTCTTAAGGGATCAGTTTGCCAAACAAAGAGGAGGGTTGCACTTGGAGGAGCAGCCTGAGTAAAGGCACAGAGAAAGGAAACAGCCTTTTGCCAAGTTCTTTGTACAAAGTTCCAAACGCCTGTCATTGGGTTACCCCAACAATGACTTCTACCTATTTGACATTCCTTGAATTGCACTGCCTTGTGAGTCCCTGCTCAGAGACCTGGGAGGGCAAGGGCTTGGTATCCCCAGTGCCTAACCCAGCACGGGGAATTATAAAAACATCTGGGGATGGCATGGAGAAAGAGATGGGATCTCTGGGCCTCAGTATCCACACCATAAGACGTGAGGTTGTGGCCGATGATTGATGATTTTTATGGTTCTGTGACTGGAAAGCTGGTCGTTTAAATTCCAGTGGGGAATGGGTAGTGGGGGAGAAATGTGCATTCATAGTTCTTCCTTGTTTGTCTGCGCACATGGAGCGCTTGCTGGTGATAGTTTTAGCCAAGTGGATTCTCTTAAAGTCTATTTTTTGATGGATTCCTTCTTTTTATGAAAGCAAGTTGATTATGATCAGCTTTCAGTGTTGCTGATAATATAGGTTGGAAAAATTGCACAGTTTGGGTTACTTGGAGGACTAATCATCTTGGAAAAATTGTGGATCAAGTAAATCTGTCTTAGAAAAACAAGGACGACAACAAAAACAACAGTGTGTCAGCGGTCAGATTGTTTTTGTAAGTGCAGAATGATTGACAGCTCTGCAGAAGAGAAGACTCGGGACGACGTTTCTGAAGGGCTGTGTGGAGGAGCATTTGGCGTAGTCTGTGTGGCCACAGGGTGCAGAGGTGGAACCAAAGCTGTAGACAGTATAAGAAAGACCTCGGAAAGGATCGGAGCTGCCCGTTGAATTCAATAGGTATCTGGTTTCTTGTCCTGGAGGTATTTAGGCATCCCCTGGAGACCCCTCAGAGACACTGTGGAGAGGACTTAGCCATCCAATGGAGAGTCAGATCAGTTGATCTTCAAATGTCCTTCCAATCTCAAGTGCCTATGAGTTTGATATGGATCCGAGAGAATTTTAGTGAGGTCTTTTATATAAAGAAAAAGAAAGAGGCATTTTGGTATATTCATTGTAGTCTCTCATTTTGTCCTTCTGCGAATTAATGCCTAGTTACATAGGGCATAGAAGATGAGGACATTACATGCATGAATCATTCTTGTAGCTATTTTTTTCTGGCCAAATGAAGTGTATTCTTGCGGCTGTTTCTATCTTGGCAAAATCGAGTGTGTTATTTGCAAAGATTCCTGAGAACACAGTGCCTTTGACATCTGTTTGGGGAGTTGTTTGGTCCTGTCGATGTCCTCCAGTGCACAGCAAGAACTCTGTGCTGGAGGGTGCCTCAATGAACATCCAATCTCTCTTCCATTTCACCACCACCCTCATTTCACAAATATGACATTTTATAGAAAGGTCATAGTAAAGAAAGAACCGGAGCCAGAAATGACTCATTGACCAGGTCTCTTCCTGCTTCTCACAGCTTCATAGCTGACCCTAGCCTCTGTATTCCAAGTCTCACCCCCTTATCCCTGAACCCATATGTGTGAGCACCACCCAGCCCTTGGCACTGCTCTTGGGGCCCAACTCATGGAGGACCTGTTACCTTCCTCCAAAGACACCTGAGGTCACAGGCAAGGATGAAGGAGGCAGAACCTGAAGGCCGATCCAGCATTTTGACCTTTGGTTTTCCTTGTCTGTGGACTCTGAGCCAGATGAGACTTTAGTCTGCATCCTGCTCTGCCACTTAGTGCTCTGCAAGCTCTAAATGCTTCCCCATCTGTAAAATGGGGCTGATGGAAAGGTCTACTTGTAAGATAATTATGAGGATTAAATAAGATAATATTTGCAAAGCTCCTACATACAGGTTCTAGAACACAGTATGTGCTCAATTAAACTGTGAGTTATTATTTTGTTTCATGCACTTGACACTCCTTTCTTATCTTACGCTTCTGCCTTTGTGTATACAGGGTACTCGCTCTGCAGAATGGCAGGGCACTTGCTCTGCAGAATGTTCTGTGGGGTGGATGTTATCCCAGGGTTCTCTGCACCTCTTGCAGCAAAGGAGGGGCCAGCTGCTCTGGCCTCACTGTCCCTTTAGCTCCTGTCAGTGGCGAGGTCGGCGCACACCCACTCTTTTGGCTAGTTCCATTCAAGGAGGGAAAAATGAGGTTGTTCTGACCTGTTAGGTCAGTCACCAGGGCATCAGTATTTTGCCAAGAGGAAAGCACGGCATCCTCCTCTCTTCTGAGGAGGTGGCGTGTACTTGTTCATGAAAAAAAAGGGGAAGTGGGACCTTCCTCATCTCAGACCCTCGGCTTCCTAGGATGTCAGGCTCTCCGGGCATTTTCCTACAGGCAATCGGAGCTTTGTGCACTATTAATAGTAACATGATTACCAACTCCAGATACGTCACAATGTCAGTATATGTTTTATGTCAGCTTATTAAATCCTCAGAACAACCTCATGACATTACAGTACCAACCCCACTTCTCAAAGGAAGCAGCTAGGACCCCATGGAGAAGAGAATCACTTTTCCAAGGCTACCCAGCTCATAAGGGGTAGATTCCAAACCGGCACCTGCCCCCATCTTCCTGATAAGCAGCATTGCATCCTGTGGTGGGCCTCGGTTAAGTGTGGCTCTCAGCTTTTCCCATGTTGGCATTCTTCAGCTTCTGCTTTCTCCCAGTCTGTTGACTTTTCAGGGATGGCACAGATTGTCTCCAAAATATCTCCAATGGCCTTTGCTACCCTTCAGGACACTTGGAGGATACTTTATTGTACAGTAAATCCCAGTCATATCCCAGGTTGCGAGACATGAGAGGTTTTCCCGTCAGAGTGACAGCTACACCATTGGTGGGTGTGCTGGGGAGGCATGGCCCAGCAGGTCAGCTTGGCCGTGATGTTAGTGACTTACTAAAAAGGGTACCCGCTTTGGAGTTAAGGACCTGGTTTTGAACCCTGGTGTGACTCCTGATTAGCTGTGTGCCCTTGTGCAAGTTACTGAACTATTCTAAGCCTCAGTTTCCTCATCTGTGAAAAGGGTCTAATAAAAATCCCTCCTAACTAGGTTTATTGAGAAGATCATATGCATTAAAACAAAAAAAAGTTGACATAGTGCCTATAGGAACCACTCGCTACATATTTATTCCCTCTCTTCCCCACCACCCATCCTCACCTTCCACCTTCAGTCCAGGAGGTTCTGAGTTCATGCTTTGCCCCTCTTTGTTTATAACTGGACCCTTTCTTGAATCATGTTTCACCTGGGCTCTACTCTGCTTATGACTGGGGAAGAGGTCTCACTTCCCAGGTGCTGGCTAGGAGATTGGTTCTCCTGCTCATTGTTAGGACAGTAGAGGAAGTGCACCTCAATTAAATGATGTATTGCAGATAAGCCGTTAGGTAATTAGCAGCAGTCAGTGCATGGGATAATTGGCATGTAGGTGGTTAGTAGGGTGGCGCTCATTCTCTGTGTAGGGCGCTTTATTTTTAAAGCCAGTATTTTTATGTTTTTAAGTATGTTTTGCATCGTGTTTGCATATAGTAATTTGTTCCAGGATGGATTTTTCTTAGCTTGATACGGCCCCTACATAGTGAGTTTGGGAGGGAGTTGGGACTGTAGTTACTGGTGGTTTCAAAGCACCAGTTTTCTAAAACTAAGGTTGCCATAGTGAATTGTCTTGAATACTGTATGTACATTTCTAGCCCACTTTAACAAAAGGGCATTTTATTCTGGTGAAGAGGAGGTCAAAGCATTGGAGGTTTGGAGAGAGCTCTGTGTATAAGTGGCATTGGAAAGGCTTTCAGTTTTCTCCCTGAACGAATTCTTCTGGAAGGCTGATAAGATGGAAAGAAAGCACCACAGAGCCAGGTGCTTAGAAATACATCCCCTTCCTCACTGAAGAACTAAGTTTTCAAAATGATCTCTACACAGCCCATATTTTCCTTGTCATTCTTCCACAGTGAGGGCTTCTGTAGAATTAAAATCGTCTATTAAACTGTCAAGGTATAAAGATTATTTTAAAATCAGGGTGTTGGAATTAAGGGTGGGAAGGGGACAGATGATGTGAGTGATAAGACCATAATCCTTTCTGGACAACAAAATATAAGCCAAAGCCAAGTCCTTTTTTCATCAAGAGGATCAGAAGTGATGTCAGGGACCTGGGAGGCCCTCCATGGATTTTTGGGGACACTCCTTAGTACCCCCAAAAGCATATAGCAGAAACCCATCATGATCCTGGGGGTGGGAGGTAATGAAAGGGCTCCATGCTTCACTGTGTCTAACTCTGCTTAAACTGCAGGTGGTCAGGCTATATCCAGCCATTTCCAAGGTAGCAATAAAGTTCTGCAATAAGTATAGGCTTTAAAGGAAGATATTCACATCTGGGCTCAGCCACTTGTGAGCTGGGGAGGTGTGGGCAGCGGGGGGGGGGGGGGCGGAATTTGAACAAGTACAACTATTTCTCTTCTGTGGATTCATCCTGTCTACCCCACTGGGTAGCTGTGGAAGGGTGATCAAGTGCCAGGCACAGTGCCTTACAGGTAGTAGGTACACAGCTGGGTTAGTTCTCTTCCATTATCGGCAGGAGTGGAGGCAGCAGAGCAAAGAAGGAGCGCAGGGACTGTAATAGTTTGGCTCATAGAATAATCGTGTGGAGGCAAGTCAAGAATACTTGAAATACTTCAAATCCTGGCTCTCCTTTTAGTGACCTTGGGCCAGTTACCTAACCTCTCTGGGCCCCAATTCATTCATTGATAATATAGGAGTGGTAATAGTGCCTTAGAAAGGTGCTTTGATGAAGCAAGTTCTCAATGTACGTGTTGCTATCATTATTGTTATTGATGAGCTTAGTTTTTCTGGGAATTCAGAGACCCTGTCAGGTGCTAAATGTTTTAAAAGGGGAGTAGGGGCTAAACTGTAACACCTGGAAATCTCCCAGACAGATGATTCCAAGATCTGTGCCTGGGGCCCCCAAGTAGCACCAGAGGACCAGGTGATTCATCAGGGAGGTTTGGTAAAGAATGGTGCTGTTGGACTCATATCACAGATCCGATTTCCTCCTAGGACAGAATAGATGGAGGGACTGGAAGAGCCCGACGTGGAGGCAGTGGTGGGGGAGGGAAGCTGTAATTTATCTTAACTCTTATCATCCTTGACGTCCTGTGACACAGTGTGTTTATCACAAGTTAGAAAGGATCCGGCCTACCTTAGAGGACTGCCACGCCAATGCAGTCCTTTGGAGAGTGATGTACCTTCCTGATATTTTCTTAGAAGTGTGTGGTTGACTCATAATAAACAGGGTGGTGCTAATGAGTCTGAGACCACGGGCTCAGTCCCCAGGTGAGCAAGCTGGCGTCCCGAAGTCTCAGATGTTTAGCCCAACATTTCTCACATTTATTTGGCCCCTGAACACTTTTTTGAATTATACCAATAAGTATTTATTATCTTTTTTTTATTATTATCTATTTTAATATACTTAATAGCATCCATCAGAGCTAGTGTTTTGCAGAACATCTTTGGGAAACAGGAACTAGATGATCTTTCATCTCTCTTCTGGCTCAAACGGTCAGTGACCTGTAGAATGGACAGGGCTTGTCGGTGAAACATCAAGAAGCCAAAGAGACTCAGCAGTGGGAGTGTCCCTCACTGGGTCCTCGGTAAAGCCCCAGCAGAGGTTGCTGGCGGAGGCTCCCTGCCTTCTGAACGTCCTCCTGAACTCCGCCTTCCCTCACCTCCCCACAAGGGCTCGGTAGCCCGTTGCTTTCTAGAGGGCAGCCAGCCTTACGTTATCAAAGAGAATTGGGCTGCACATGCGCTAAGAGAAGGCTGCTGAGACATGTTTTCACCCTGGCCTCAAAGGCCCTCCTTGCAAGTTACTTTCTGGTTAGTTTATTGGCTCAGTCAGATTTCACGTTCCTACCTCATCTGCCATGTGTCTGAGCTTCCTTGTTCCCATTTAAATGCTCTTCCTACTCTGAAAAGTTTTCTCTTTGGCTATGAGCTCATTCTTATAAATTTTGCCAGTGAGTCATGGAGGTTTTTATTCCAGCCCCTGCTCTTCGTTAGTGGAAAGTCAGGATTTGAACCTAGACTGCCTGTCATAATGATAACTACCTTCTAAGAGATGTTAGAATAAAGGAATCAAATGTGAGTTCAACCCCTCCAAGGGAGCTTGGGATGCTGGCATCAGGAGCTCACACGCAAATCTATCCCAGCCCAGATGCCTGTGTAGATGGTTTCTAGTATAATGTGTGTCACGGAGCTACCCAATTTTGGTGCTTCTCACTGCAAACTTTGTTGAGTGTAATTTACTTGTTACCAGTGTCGCTTAATGGTCTTGTCCTGCCTTTCCTTAACTTAAACTTCTAGAGTAAATCCACAGTCAGGCCAGGACTCCATATAGCTTCTCTTCAGTCTCTCTGGTATAGGTGAGACCCTGTGTCCTTTTGATCCAGTAAGCACTGGTCATCTCCCTGGTAGCTCTCGCTATACTTCCAATTAACTCTGTGTGTCTTTCTTGCTATATAGAAGCTCCTTGAGGGCTGAGCCTTTGTCTGCCTGACTCGCCTCTGTCCTGATATTCTCTTAGAGCTTAGTACAAAGTAAGCATTCAATAGTTGAATGAATGAATGAGTGAATGAATGAATGAATGGTCTCGCCGACCAACCAGCCAACCAACAAATGAACATACAAGTCCATCAACTTATTGGCCATGTGCCTTTCTCTTGTTATTGCTATAGATTTTTGAAGCCTTGACTGTAAGATGGTATCTGTAGAGACACCTCTCCTTTCTCCCTCCTAATCTTTGCCCATATATCCCACACCATCCCTTTCCCATTTTTTCTTCCCCAGGCCCTGGGTATAGAGATCTCTCAGCCTCTGTAGGTACCACTGATGCCAGCATAAAAGAATAACAATCACCCTCATATATTGAGTGTTTCCCAGCCAAGTACACGCTGAAACTCTTCTATGCATTATTTTCTCATTTCTGTGCAGAGCAACCTGAGGCCCAATTAGGTTAAATAATTTGCCCCAGATCCAGTAAGCTAATTGGAGCTAGAATTTGAGCCCAGGTCTGGCAATCACCAAGACTGTACTCTTGCTTTTGTGCCCCTCCTCTAAATGTGGACCCCATGTCCCAGATCCAGGGATAGCAGCACTGGTCCCTGTGCCCTCAGTTCCCCTGAGGAGCCTGTCAGCCACACAGGGCTTCGGAGGCTGCAGCGTGCCCTGCCTGTCTCCTGTGTAATTCCATTAGAGAGCTGTGGCCTAAGGGCATCTCAGCCTCCTGGAAGGCACCGCAGGGCTAGATGGTTTGCTGTTTGTTCAGAGAAGGGGGAGGGGGATCCAGGTGAGTCGCATAATCGAACGATGGAGTAGAGAAACCAGAAAATCGGAGGCAGAGTGATCCTCCTGACAAGCTCTCTTTGGCACGTGGGTCAGCTCTGGCACCATGGAGGTGGCATAAAAGCCTTGTGAATGGTCTGTGGCTGGAACGTCCAGAGCTGCAGTGTGTCCCAGACCATCATGAAAGGCCAGAGGAATGACCTTCAGCTCTCAAGTGGGTGGCCAGCTGGGCTGGAGATTCGCAGCTGGGCAGCCTGGAGAGTCACACTGGGGCCCAGAGCACAGCCAGGGCTGGGGAAAGGCCTTAACGTCAGAGCGGGCATATGAGAACCATGAGTCTAAGCCCTCTCTAGCCCAGGAGTAGTTAGCAAAGGCTTTGAGGGGGTAACTTTGAGCTGGATCTTGATGGAGGGGAGGTGGGAATTTACCTGACTGGGAGAGAAATCAAGTCCTATGGGGGTACACTTGTGTCTTATGGAAGGCAACTCTATGCCCCGTGGAGGGGACCCCCCCATGCCTGATGCCAAAAACTCAGCCTCTATGCACTGGTGCTGAATCGAATCTCGGAGACAGAGTTTTGGGTGAAGTAGAAAAGAAGAGCTTTATAGCTTTGCCAGGCAAAGGGGGCACAGCGGGCTTGTGCCCCGAAAAATTGTTTGTCCCAACCTGGGAGGATCTGGTGAGGAGTTTTATAGCGATGGTTCAAGGGTGGGGTTGCGGATAAGATCAGAGTATGTGTAGGGCCTGCACTCCTTTAATCTGGCCTCAGGTAATCTCTTGATGAGCTTCTCCGATCCTTTTAATCTGGCCTCAGGTGGTCTTCTCTGGAATGAAGAATGCTGACATCTTCCATTTGTTGGGGGTTTTAGTTCTGTAGAAGAGGTCGAAGATATTGTTATGTGTATCCCTTGAGGGGCAACCAGGACCCTGCCCCAAGGCTGCACTATTGTTTCTTGACTTCTCCCCGCCTTGTCTCTGCATCCCCTCCCTTCCCTGATTAGCAACTGTTCCAATCTGCTCTTTGGAACTCAGGGAAGGTCATGGAGGCTGGAGTCTATTCCCTACAAACAAGAAACGGGGGAACACAGAAGGGCTTCCTTGCCCGGGAGCCCCACAGGGTCCTGCTTGGTTTCATGCCTCATGGTGGACAGCACGTAGAGATGGCTGGTTAAATGGCTGCATGGATGACGGGAAAATAGTGAATCTAATCAGTAAGAATCTGAGAAGAGAGGGCCGGCTGAGGGAACCACTAGCCAGTCTCCTCACCTCTCAATTTTTTTTCTTTTTTCTTTTTTTCTAAAACTCCACCTGGTTTTACCTATGAAGAGGTTGCTTGAAGACTTCAAAAGGGCATTTGTCCCAGACTTACAGGCGAGGGCAGCTTCAGGATTCCCCTTTCCTAGAGGTGTCTAGAGACCCCAAGGAGAAGTGGACTAGGATATGATGCTCTCCGGGGTCTAGAGTGAGCTTGCTATCTCTTCTGTACCCAGCAGTGTTATAGGAACCCAGCAGCAACTCAAACCTTTTTACTTTCCAGGCTTTTACATCCACCTGACTGTCCCTGGGCTGCCTATAATAGCAAGAGCCTGCGCATTTTCCAGAACAGATTTAATTTGTAAGAAGCCCCTTGTTACAGGCAGCATGCCGAGGATGGTGCCTTTTTCCTCGGAGATCTATTTGCAGACAGCTCCTGCGTTCTGCTGCATTTCCCAGCACACTCCTCGCAAGTGCTTAAACCAGACATGAAATAGCTTCTGGTTCACAGAGTATGAATTTTTAAAAGAGGGTACTTGTTTGTATTATCGCAGGGAAAATCTTGCACTTCTCCAGCTGGAGCACATCATACATTTGGCGCCTCCTGTTGGTGAGGTGTGATAGTGCATCTAACCGTGTTGGACCTCTGTAACCAACTGGATGCATGGAGAAGAGAAGCTGGTCCCAGTAACTTAAACAGGGAGAGGGCTTCCCCAGGCCTGGGACAAATCCTATGGCAGATGGCAGCGGGTGGGAGAATGACATGGAAAAAGAAGAGAACACCTGCAGAGTTAGGAATTGGCACAGATCACTTAAAATCCTTGGTGACCGTTGTTAATTGGACTTGCAATGATCATTTCACAATATCTACAAACATTGAATCATTATGCTGTACACCTGAAACTAATAGAATGGTACTTGTCAATTATATCTCAATTAAAACAATACTGAAAATCTTCACAAAATACACTACTCAGGGCTCTAGCAGCAGGCCATGTAGTAAACTGGTGACATTTCCTTCCCTGAAGTCCCATTCTCAAGCAGTTGGAGGAATTTTGCCACAGGAATTTGAACTCGATTTCATAGAAGAGATGATGCAATGATTATGTAAGGCTCGGGGTGGGGGTGGGGTGTGAAGGGTGCTGCTTTCTCCGACGTCCTCTCTGTTTGGTTTTCACTTGGCTCTGGGGAGGACTCAGAAACCTTGCTCTGAGAGGAAGCCGCTTCCTTTTGCTCTAGGACAGTGAGGGTGTGGGGAAAGAATTGGGCTAAGGGAAAGAAAGGGGAGAGAGAAATAAAGGCAAAGGATACCTGTGACTGGAGAGCTGCAGGGGGATGAGCGGATTTGGCGGGCATTATTTATCGAAGAGGGGAACCCTGTCCTTGCTGTGCACAGCTGAAATTTCGCGCAGGGAGGCAGATGCCTTTGCTAACCCCGAACTGTGAGCTGGGCTGGAAGAAAAACCCAGGGCAGAGCCAGCGTTCCAAATTCAATTTTCTCAACCCTTCTGCCTCAAGGCCAGATGAATCCAGCAGCAGAGCGGCTTTGTTTCACTGTTTGTTTCACTGCATGTCGGGGCAGCTGAGAAGCTGCCAGGCTCTTCATCCTGGGCTTTGTGTTTCAGCACCTTCCTAATTCCACTCTGACGTTTCTCTCAGGTTAGAACCTGAACAGGGATGCTTTGGGCACAAGGCTTGCTGGCTGGTGCTCCTAATTACGGTCCCAGGGACAAAACTCCTTGGAGTCTATCATCAGTCACTTCAAGCAGTGTTTCTCCATGTCCCCCAGCCCAACTCACCTGACAGCACAGCTGCGTCCCGTGCCATGTGCAGGGGTAGCACCCGTGGTGTGTTTCTTCCTCCCCGCTCCGCACTGCTGGCGACTGCTCATGTGCTCAGGGCTCACAGAGGGGGCCAGAGCATAAGCAGCTGCCCCTTTGTCCCTGTGTGGGCTTTGGCTGCTGTCTCCTTCTGCAGAGCCAGGCACTGTTTGCACGTGGGCATGCGAGCCCTTCTCACATCCATGGCTAGAGGTTTGCGGGCTGTCTGCCAGCAGTGTTGCTGTTGCCGTGTGTGTGTGTGTGTGTGTGTGTGTGTGTGTGTGTGTGGTGTGTGTGTGTGTGTGTACTCACGTGCACACACGCAGCATTTCCTCCTGTCAAATACTAGTCCTAAAGGAAGCAGCCAGGGAGAAGAGAGCTGGATAATCCACCAACCATTCCCTGGATCCAATCACCCCAAGCATCTTGTTCCTTCACCAGCTGGTGTTGTCGGGTCCGCTTTGCTTGGCTAGGGAAGTAGTTTTTTCTTCCTTTGCATGAGCGGTAAAGATTCACCTGACATCTGTAAGCTCAGAAACCCTGTCATGAGCCACGTGGTGATCCGTGGTTATTCATCTACATGTGTACTTTATGGAGGGTAAATGTCCCCATTTGGGGCTACTTGCTTGAGCCCCAAATCCTTCGTAAGTACAATAGGCTGATTATAGGGCTGGGGAAGGGCCTGGGGAGAATAGGAACCGTGCATGTAATGCACTCTGGGTGCAGGACCTTCTAGGCCAGGGGCCTTTCATGGCAGTTACAAATAATTCATGCCTACAAGCCCCCAGTGGGTTTACTATGGGTTATTTATGATCCTGAGGCTTTGGTTCAGGAAACAAAAGATGCTCCTCCACAGAAGCAGTGGGAATCGTGCGTCCGAGGCCCTGGCCTGAGACTGACAACAAATGTCCAGGGCACGTGTTGACGCTTCCTGTCACTGAGGCCAAGGACAGCCCCACGGAGGAGCCTGGCCTCAGGCTTTCTTAGGCTGTCAGTGGCATTTGGACTTCAAGTTTCAATTGTAGTTGACTTTGTTTCCACGTTATCTGCACGTCTCTACTATTATTTACGACTATGTCCTGTATGGCCTAGCAGTCTCAGATTTCCTTGGAGCTTCCCAGGGTAAAGAAAACCATCAGACCAGAAGCTACTCTAGGTCGGTACACTGGTATCTCCCCACCGTCTCCCAACACGCACTCACACAGGGGATCCCCAAGTGCATTAGTGTGCTGCAGCAGCTGCTGTAACAGATGACCACGCACCGCGGGGCTTAAAACAACAGGAATCTATTCTCTCACAACTTCTGGAGCCCAGAGGTCAGAAATGGTGGCAGCAGGGCCAGGTTCCCTCTGAAGGCTCTGGAGGAGAATCCTTCCTTGCTTCTTCCAGCTTCTGGTGGCTCCTGGCGTCCCTTGGCTTGTGGGGGCATAACGTCCATCTCTGCCTCTGTATGGCCTTCGCCCTTGGCCTCTGTGCATCAAACCTCCCTCTCCTTTCACTTACAAAGACACCAATCATTGGATTCGGGGCCCACCCTAAATCCAGGATGATCACATCTCGAGATCCTTAAGTTAATTACATCTGCTGAGACCCTCTTTCCAAATAAAGTCACATTCACTGGTACTGGGATTTAGGACTCGGATATATCTGATGGGGAAGGGTGTCGTTTAACTCAGTATGCCTCCCTTTCCTCTTCCTCATCTGCCTTCTCTTCTTCCTCTTTCTACACTTTTACCTCCTCATCCTTCCTTCTTCCTTCCTTCTCCTCTGCTCCCCTTTTCTCCTCTCCCTTCATCTCTTCCTTGAGTACATTTCCAGCACAGGAATTTTTTTTCTCATAAGGAATAGTCTTGTGTAAGTTGTGTTTCTTCTCCTGGATGGTTCATGGTTCTTGGAATAAAGTCCCAGTATTTGGTTAATCCTTCAAGTCCCAGAATAAAACATCATTTTCCTTTGCGTTCTCTTGAGTAGTGTCTCCTTTGAACCCTGTGGAACTCTCGGTTTGACATAGAGATTCACAAAGCACAGGAAGCGTCAGGGTCACAGAAAAGAGCTTTGTATTAGACATTAGAGAGAACTTCCTGCTGGTAAAGGTTATGAGGTGCAGTAAGTAATACCTAAGCGGGTTATGGACTCCCCTTCCCTGCAAATGGTTAAGAACAACCCTTTGTTGATTGTCTAGCTCTGATCTCTGTCGTTTTCTTGTTCTGAAAATCTTTGATGGATTTTTCCAGTCTCAGAATAAAGTCCAGGCCCAGGGATCTCATATAAGCTCATATTCCAGCTGCAATGCACGTTGCATCTTCATGCTGTTGTCCGATGCCCAGCCCCACAAGTTACAGAACATGCTGTGTACTTACTTCTGCATGTGTCCTCTCCCTCAGGATGTCCTTCACCCTTCCTCACCACCTCCCTTCAAACCAAGCCAGTCTTCAAACCCCAGCTCGGCTTCTTCTTCCCACTTCTTCCCTCAGTCTGCGTCCAGCTAGAATCTCTCTTTCCTCTGCTATTTTGTTTGTCCTTTAGAGGAGCTATCACTCATGGTTTCATGTAGGATTAAGCACATACTTAATTTTTCCTCTGGATTTGGGGGCCTTGTAATTTTATTCCTTGCATTTCTTCCTCCAGGGCCTGGCACTCATTAGACAATAGTTTAGGCTACTAGAGTCCCAACTAAATTGCCACTCACCCTGCCTTTGTGGTTCAAGTTTAAAGTTCGCAGGTGGGGCCCCGTGTTCTCAGCCAGCTTTCTCATTCACCTGTCTCCATCAGGCGCCCTCAGGCCCGGCTGGCTGCTCCCCCCCAGGGTGACAAGTCATCTCAATTTGCCTGGGGCTATCCTGGTTTCAGCATTTAACGCTCCACATGCTCAGAAACTCCTCAGTCCCAGGCAAACTGGTCACCCTACTCCACGCTCACCTTCTCCTGACTCTTGCTGAAAATCTCTGTGAGTTGAATTGTAAGTCAGCCTCCATCTCTCTCTAGACATGTGTCATATGGCCACTAAAACCGCTTTCCTTACCTGCAGGTGGGTGTCTGTCTGGCTCTGGCCCTGCACAGCCTCCGCAGGGCTTCCCCCAGTGCAGTCTCATAAATGTGACTGTGAACTGCCCACCAGCCAGCAGCGTCCGCATATTCCTGCTGTCTCTTCTGTTCCACCTCAACCCAAACTCACCTGATCCAAGTAGCTGACCCTCCCAGGCAACCGCTCACTTCTCCTCCCCCACCCAATTGCTTGCCTTTATCCCATCAAAGAGGTCCTGGGAGGATTGATCCCAGTCAGAACCCTCCCCTCTCTGGAGCCGCAACTCAAAGATGCCTCTTCCATAAAGCTCTCCCCAGGAAACTCCTTCCTGCCAGCTTATCACCCACCCACCGCCCATCATTCTTCCTCTGCGGGCTCCTAAGTGATTGAATGCAGCAGGACCTCTTGGGGAAAGTACCTGGTGGCCTGGACTAGCTGTCGGGACCTGGGTTCTACCACAAGTTTACCATTAGGGCACGTTCTTAACCTCAGTTTTGGTCATTGTAAAATGAGAAAGTTGAGTGAGCTCTAATGTTCTTATCAGCCTTACCAAACTTGGATTCTAAGGCTACCTGTCCACCCTGTCTGCTCTGCAGAGCATAGATACTAATGTCCTAAGCAACGCAGCATTGGCAGGAGGCCTCTGAGATCACATCCCCTATCACCTGTCCCTACTTGAGTTGTAATTCCCATCTTTATCTTTGATTCCCCATAATCCCATCCTGGCCTGGCTGTGAATAGGACAAAAAAGCTGCCACCTACAGCTTAAGAGATTTTAAAGTACAATTCGAAGACCATGATTCCTTTCCCATGACTTGGCTTACAAAACTGAAGATTTAGGAGGAGAGGTTCAATTCCTGAGTGTTGTCCCTGGCTCAGTTTCCACCAGACCCAAAGCTATGTCTGATTTTTCCCTCTGTGCCCCAGATGAACTTGTCAGGACCTACTTGTTGCTGCCCTTGGATGTCCTCCATGTAGCTGAATCTGTTGAAGCCATGGGCTGGGTGACCATCTGCTTCAAAATCTATCACGTGTGCATGTCTCTGCGTGTGGTGCACACACCGTTTTAACGTCTGCACCCACTTTACTTTCACATATTTTATCTCATCTGATCCTTGCAGTAACTTGGTGAGGTTGATGCTCTTATTTCTCCATGCAAAACCTGAGGCTCAAACAAGGGAAGTGTGGGAGTATGTGGCAAAATAGAACTTGAACACAGATCCTCCAACTCCAAATCCCACGTCCTTTCCACTGGGCCACCCGCCCGTGTGTGCCTGCGTTGGATCCCCCCACCTCCAACAAGGGCCCTGAGAACACTGCACTGACAGAGGTGGCCGAGGGGAGCTGCTTCCTCCCCAGGTCAGCGCTGTAAACCAGCGCCTCTCAATCTTTAATGCGCACACAAATCAGCTTCAGTCTTGCTAAGATGCAGATTCTAATTCAGCGGGTCTGGGGAGGGGTCAGAATTGCATTTCTAACGAGTGCCCGGCTGATGTTGTCGTTGCTGGTTGTGGACACTTTGAGGAACACACTTGAGTGGCAGGGCTGTAGGCAGCTCTGGTTGACACGTGCAGAGGGGAAAGGATGAGGAATCTGTATCTTCCCAGGCCTGTACCCTGGAGTCCACTGTTCTTCCCCAAGTGGCCAAGGATGTTGAGAGGCCCAAGAACGCTGATCCCTGGGGCGGAGAGGGAGTGCTTCCGTGTAGAAACAGCTCACGGCTGCCATCACCCAGGGCTCAGATGGTGAAAACAGGCGGTCTCCCTGGGGCCACAGTCAGGGTGGGGAGGTGAGGGCCTGCCGGAGAGATGATGGTGAAGGTCCCTTCTAACCCTGACACTGAGGTTCTGAGCATAGTACTGAGCTATTTCTCTCTGGGACTCTCTGAGTACTGCCCATGCTGTCCTTTGTTTGCTGTTCAATCCCCCTATACTAGGTATCCTCTCTCGCCCTAGCGAAAACCTGCCCATCCAATATCATCCCTTCTTATTTAAAAGCCCAGTTGAAAACACTCCCAAAAGCCTTCCCTGGTGCCCTACATCCCGTCTGCCTGTCTGTGTACCGGCGGTGTGCCTGCCTGGGCTCTGAGGTTGCCGTGGGCAACTTTCTTGCCCAGCCAGGTGTGCTGGAGGCCTGTCCTATTTGGGTTCTTCTTGAGGGGCTAAGTGGGAACCCTGACGACATTTGAGTGGGACGGGAGACTGGACGGTGTCCAGGGCTGAGCCTCCAGAGCCAGGTGAGACCTGGCTGCCGAAAGCAGTAGAGCCAGAGGGAGAATTCAGACTCGGGCAGAGCAAGGAGGCCAAAGCAGAGCAAATGTAGGGTGAGGAGAGGCTGTGAACAGGAAATGTTAGAAGGCTGAAGCCAGGGACAGCAGGAACAGGCAGAACAGTGTAAGGGTTTCAGGCCTGAGACTGTAAAGAAAGCTGAGGAGGGGCAGGCCTGGCTCAAGGGGTCTAGTGCAAGGAGGCCTCTGGGTGACAGGAGCCATGGGGGGGTCAGACAGCCCAGTCGGGGAAGGGGACAGGTCTCCACAAAGCCAGATCCAGCCTTCCAGTTAGAAAAGCACCTCAGAGTGGATGTCCGCTTGGAGTGGGCCAGGAGGGTCTTTGGTACAAGGGTTTGGGTCTCCTCTGGAAGGGCCTGTGTTTGTTGATCTTGGCCTGGGAAGCTCCCCTCCTAGGGAAGCAACATATTTTGGCAGAGTTATGATTATGGTTATATAATTGACACAATACCATAACATTGTTTTTGTTGTTGGTTGTTTTTATTACCATTCCCCAGTACTGAGTTTCTTCCTAATGTGCTGCCCTGTGCTAGGCACCGTGCTGTCTCTAAGACAAATCTAAGGATTTCAAGGACGGGGACTATGTCTGGGGGATTATATGTACTTCTATACATAATAGTTGCTCAATAACTCCTCCGTTAACCGAGGATTTCTTTCTCCTTCTGATCTTTTAAAAGTGGCTGTCTGTGAGACACATTGAATGTGGTGTGTGTATGTGTGTTTTTGTTTTGTTTTTAATGGTCAAGGTTGGGCATTAAGGAGTGGAAATCATGCGATAAGAGAACACAAATTCCCACCCTTCCCCTCCATCCCCACAGAGTCCAGCTGGACTCAGGAGCATGGCTTGTTGGGTCCTATTAGCCTCCTGTATCTTACACACGATGCATCGTCCCAGGACCTGGCCTCTGTGTCCTTGCAGCTGTGGCCCCTTGACAGAGTGAAACCAGCTCTGCCCGGGAGCAAAGCCAAGGCATGCTCTAGCATGAATTCCGCCTCGCATCACATTATCCCGGATAGGTGGCGTTTAAGTCTGGTGACCGTACTTTCTCAACTGGCCTACATAGCAAAGGTCTTTTCAGCTGCTTTCAGGAGCAAATGGATATCTGGAAATAGAGTTCGGATATACCAATACCCGAGTTTCCATATTTAAAAAAAATGGAGAATATTTAAATCCTGGTTCCCCCAGAAAATGGAGGGGATACAACGCCCCCATAAAGCATTTCCTCCCAGAGACCTCCCCTGGCCCTCGTGCTCCCACTGCAAGTTAGTCCTCCTATTGGCTTTTACTCACAGCGCCCTTTTTCTCCTTTGTGGCCTTAAACAATTTATAATTTTAAATATACAATCTTTGTTTGATATTTGCTTCTCAGAGTTTTTCCCCCTGCTGTATCCCCAGTAATTAACGGTACCTGTGTGTTACAGGCTGGGTCCCTCTGATCTTTACCTCTCAGGCATTAGGCAGTGGTTCCCAAGGTGTGGTCCCTGGCTGGAAAGGCAAATTCTTGGCCCTACCCTGGATCTATTGACTTAGGATCTCTGGAGCTGGATCCAGAAACCTGTATTTCCATTCCTGTCGTGATCCTAATGGCTCTAAATCTTGAGAACCATTGCATTAGGGTTTGGGACCAGTTCTACAGGGTCACACGGCATGGGTTAAGGAACAGCCTTACGTGGGCTGAAGGTCAGTAAGAGAAGGGAGACATCTCAGAGAGAGGTGTCGGGGCCCATTCCGGGTCTGCGTTCCAGCGGAGGGACCCTACCTCTCACGCATCTTCCCTCTCAGACGGTAAGGGAAAGAGCAGGCCGGCATGAAGGGCCTAGAAGGGGCTCGGCACAGGCAGGCTGGAGCTGCGGAGCCAGCGGATTACAGGAGTAGTCTGGGGAAGCTAGCTGCCCGGTACCCGGAGAAGCTGTAGACCCCACTCCAACAGAATGGAGATCCCCCGCCCCTGGGAAGCACCGCTTGAGCGCCACCCTGCCCACAGGGAGAAGGGGACGCTCCCAGTCTCAGCTGGCTCACGGCCCAGACAATGCAGGGTGAGATCCCTGGGTCGTCCTGGGGCAGCTCTGCTCACAGCCCTGGCACATAGCAGGCATACGAGCTTTTAGGGGTGAATAAGTAGGGTCCCTTCCAACTCTTGAGACTGATTCTGCTTTTCTGAGGTTTGGGTTGGTCACCAGCAGACGCACAACTGCTCTCGATCATTGAAGCTGAATTGTTTAATGATCTCTCTTGACGGGAGGGCCAGAGGCTACATTAGCACCAGTCCTCACACCTAGAAACAGGTGCTTGTGCTGGATTTCCCGATCCCTCACTCCCACGCCGGCAGCCTGGCTTCCTGCGAGGCCTTGAGGGTTCTCGGTTCCACCCCTCTGGTTGTAACCAGCACCCCAGGCTGTCAGGCCTACTCAGGCCAGTGAACAGTCCCAGTCCCTCTCGCCCAGGACCGCCCAGGTAGAGACGGTGACTGCGAGTATTTCTTTCTACCCCAGTGGGAGAGCTATCTAAAGATCTGACCCCAAAGCCTTTCCATGAGGCGGCCTGGCCCTCCTTGGAAAGCTGATCTTGCCTGTATTCCCACCATTTCTCCCAAGAGCCTCTCCCAGGGCACTCGGATTGACTGTAATTGCTCAATTAGCAGCCTCCAAACAACTGGTGAGGAACCAATTACACAGCGCCTTCCCTGCCACCTAGGGAAATGGCAGGGGCTGTCTGGTGGGCAGGCCCCCAACCCCAGGCTCTCATCTCTTTCCTCTACCCTCCATGCCTCTTGCTTTGGCCAGAAGTTCACATTTCTCCCCCATCTTTTGTGAAGTAACGTCTTTATCACATGAAACATTTACAAATGGCTCCCTTCCTTGACTCTTAATCTCTTCTCAGTGCTTTAATCTCTATCTTCTTTCTTATTTCCTTCCTGCTGCAATACATTTTCTGGACCTATAAATAATGCCATTGACAATGCTTTGAAGTATTTTTGTAGTATCCTCCACCCCTGAAAACACAATCAGATACACACAGACACAGACATACCATGAACGGAGCTGCACTGATCTGTTTCTATAACTTGAATCTCTCAGGTCCATTATTCTTCCTCTTCCTCTGCATTAGGCTCCCGCAACTCATTAAACCCGCTCCAGGTATGATTACCTTCCAGGCAGCTTCTCTGGGACCTCATCCACAGGTGAGAGCTGGGAGGGTAGGGCATTAGGGACCTAGCCAGGGCCTTTATTTAGTGTCCTTTATTGGGAAAGTGCCTGAGGCAGCAGAAGCAGACTAAGACGTGAACCACAATGCTCCCTCTGTAATTCAGCCCAATCCCACAAGCGTTGCTGTGTGCCCAGGAAAACTACGAGTGATTCAGGGGGTCTGGGTGTTGAGCCCACAGGAAATGGAGGGTATGGGACTCTCAAATAAGGAATCCCACTTTACCTCTGTTGGACTCCAGCTGGTTCAGGTGTGGACTCAGAGAGAAAAGCCATGGGTACTAGTACATAAGGACTTCTGGTTGAGTGAAGGGAATCCTTTTATGACAACTCTCTTTGGCCAAAGGTCTGCTTGAACCAATGGTCCCCTTTTGCTAAGATTTACTCCAGCCAAATTCTCAGAAATAAAATAAGATTTGTTCCAGCGAAATTCCCAGAAATAGAATAATTCCTTCAGAATTCATGGTGACTAGGTTTGATCCATTGTCATTTTCTTCGTTGTTTTTGTTCTCTCGGCCTTTCTGCGCCCTAACTTGTTGCTTCTGAGAAGGCCTGCATCTGTGCGGCGTCATCCCCACTTGCCCTGGGCTCCAGCAGGTGACTTCCTGACTCAGCCCTGGCAGCTCACCCAGTTGTCTTCCTTCCAGGAGTTATGAGGGCACTATCAGTAATCAATTTACCTCAGGCAAATTAAGCCAGATCTTGCCTGCCAGGAATCCTGTCTACTCTACTCCTTTTTTTTTTTTTTTTTTTCTGCTGTACGCGGGCCTCTCACTGCTGTGGCCTCTCCTGCTGCGGAGCACAGGCTCCAGACGCGCAGGCCCAGCGTCCATGGCTCACGGGCCCAGCCGCTCCGCGGCATGTGGGATCTTCCCGGACCGGGGCACGAACCCGCGTCCCCTGCATCGGCAGGCAGACTCTCAACCACTGCGTCACCAGGGAAGCCCCAACAGGTTTTTTTTATGCAGTTCTTTAGAACACTTCCACATTGATGTCAAGTTAATTAACACAGACGGTCACTGCAGGGGTCCCCAAGTGCCCCGGCTGGCTGTCCTTTCAGATTGGCAGGATGTTGACTCTTGCCACTTGGTACCTAAGGCTGGTCTCCGGCACACAGAATATTGGCGGTACACTCAATGTGTCGCCTGAAAACTGGGCTTGAAAACACACACCTAAGGTTGGGACTCAAACCCCGCTGAAACCCAGATTGGGACTTGAGCCCGTGGTCTTCTAATTAGAATCATTCACCTGGTGTCAGGACTTACTAAGGCTCAGGTTCTTTATGTCTCAGCACAGAAGGAATTCAGCGGGAGGCAAAGTGATAGGCAAGAAGTAGATTTATTTAGAGAGAGACACATTCCATAGAAAGAATGCAGTCCGTCTCAAAAGGCGAGAGCAGCCCCAGGGCATGGGGTCGTCTTGGAAAGTGAGAGCAGCCCCAAAATATGGTGTGGTTACTTTTTATGGGTTGGGTAATTTCATAGGCTAATGAGTGGAAGGATTATTCCAACTATTTGGGTAAGGGGTGGGGATTTCCAGGAACTGGGCCCCACCCACTTTGGGGCCTTTTATGGTCGACCTCGGAACTGTGATGGTGCCTGAGGGTGTGTCATTTAGCATGCTAACGTATTACAATGAGCATATAATGAGGCCCAAGTTTTACTGGAAGTGGAGTCTTCTGCCATCTTGGACCTAGTTGGTTCTAACCAGTTTGTGTCATATCCCCAATGGCTGTCATTCTTTTAAAGGTTGCCCCCTTCCCTACTATTTCAGGTTCACCTCTTGGGTATCGAGCCAAAAGACACAACCAAGCCAAAGATAGGAGAAGGAAGGATTTATTATTATTTGCAGCAAGTAAGGAGAGCACTGAGGATCATTCCCAAAGCAGTGTCTTCCCCAACAGCAAAATTGGGGAAGTTTTAGGCTACAGGTACATGCATATTCATGAAGGGGCTTAAGCAGAGGAGAACTCAGAGTAGAATTGGGACCAAGGTCCACAAAGTCCAAGCTTTAGTTGGTTGAAGTCAGGGGTCAACATCATCATTCCATCTTCCACCTGGGTGGGAGCCTTATTTCCTGTAGAACTCAAAGATGTATTATTATATACATCCCTTGAGGAGGGATTAGGACTCTGCTTTATCACTGCACTATTGTTTGGCCTTTCCTTTGTTCCTCTGTTCCTGCATTCCTTTGTTCTATTTACTTATTTATTTATTTATTTTATTTATTTATTTTTGGCTGTGTTGGTTCTGTTGCTGTGTGCGGTCTTTCTCTAGTTGCGGCGAGCGGGGGCTACTCTTCCTTGTGGTGGCAGGCTTCTCATTGCGGTGGCTTCTCTTGTTGCGGAGCATGGACTCTAGGCACACAGGCTTCCGTAGCTGTGGCATGTGGGCTCAGTAGTTGTGGCTCACGGGCTCTAGAGCGCAGGCTCAATAGTAGAGCATACGGGTTTAGTTGCTCCATGGCACGGGGGATCTTCCCAGACCAGGGCTCGAACCCATGTCCCGGGCATTGGCAGGCGGATTCTTAACCACTGCTCCTTTGTTCTTTTAAGATCGTTAATTACTGAGACCTGTTCAAGGGGAAGCATTGTGGCTCAGATCACAAAATGGCTTAGGCCAAAATGGGTTCTCTTATGTCAAGAAAACCATTCCTGGTTCTCTTTCTCTGGGGACCGCCAACCTATCTGCTTACAAGTTTGGGATGCACACTCTGTGGGCTAGGGCTCTCTGTGAGGGCCTTGCATTCAGCACTTGCACCTCCATCCTCCTCATGCCTGCTTCCCAGCAGCAGGGCTTGGGTAGAACAATTGCTCAGGTGCAGCTTAGTGTCAAGGCCCAGGGCTTGAAGGCCCAGGAAGGAAGATGGCCTGAATCTTCACTTCTGCCTGGCCCCATCTTTTACAGCTGCTGTGTTTTCCCTGTCCCTCCTCCTTCCTCCTCCCGCGCCTGTACAAGAAGTCCTGAGGAACAAGACTGCTAAGGAGGACTCTGTTTGGCCTGGTCCCTCTGCACTCTTCTTGCCTTTGGGGATTTTCCTGCACCATTTATACTGAGTGTGTTATATTTACCAGTGTGTTTTGGTTTAGTAATATGAATTCATCCATCCCATTGTTGGTAGGCTCTATGTTTACAGAAGCCAAAGTGAAGAGGAAGTTTGGCAAGATTCTATTATTTTCTACGTCTTAATGATCGTGAGTCATGTGGTGACATGATTCAGAAAGCTCTCCCGGGCTTCCCTGGTGGCGCAGTGGTTGAGAGACCGCCTGCCGATGCAGGGGACACGGGTTCGTGCCCTGGTCCGGGAAGATCCCATATGCCGCGGAGCGGCTGGGACCGTGAGTCCTGGCCGCTGGGCCTGCGCGTCTGGAGCCTGTGCTCCGCAACGGGAGAGACCACGACAATGAGAGGCCTGCGTACCGCAAAAAAAAAAAAAGAAAAGAAAAAAAGAAAGCCCTCCCCCCAGCCATTTGAAGGGCCCCAGTGACAGGTGATCAAAGCCCACAGTGGGCCAATTTAAATGAGCACGTGTCCCTTCAGGTGGAAGTTATTTCATCTCTTTAGAGACTTGATCTTATGGGGAGAAAGCAGACGCCTTGATCACTCTGATTAGGAGTGACTGAAGGCATTGCTTCAATTCTGGTTTTGAGACAGCTACCTTTCCCAGTCTTGGCCTCTGGAACTGGCTCTGCCTGATGATCTAGGATTCCTCCCTCTCGTCCATTGTTGCAGAAATGCTCTTCATCCCTTGCTCCTCACTCCCTGTCATTACCATATGAAAGAGACATGCTGAGTGTGTTTTGGCTCTCACTAGCCTGAGTTTGGTTCCTCAAAAGGCTCTTGAATAAAGAAAAATAGTTTTTAATCATAAAATTTAATCAGAGACTTTTTCTCAAAGTAGGGAGAAAGGGAGGTGACTATTTCTAATTCGCCTAATTGAATCCCGACAGGTAAATAACAACGGGCAAAGGAAATAAGACATTGGCAGCCTGTAAGTAAAATTCTAAAAGCTTTCCAGAAGAGAACAGTTCTGGCAGAGGGTAGGACTGAGGATCTAGGAATAAAGGAAGGAAAAATGCACCCAGAAACAATAGAGCTGAGTAATCAGGAGAGGAACCGCAGCGCTGAAAGTGAGAGGTCTCATAGCATGGCTAACATTTCATCAGGTCTAAATATAGTCACCATTGTTAGAAGGTAACAGTCCATTTTTAGAAAAAGATAGGAGGGAATGAAAAGAGCTTTATCAGAGAGTTGATTTTGAGACTGTTTGAAGAATATAACTGAATATAATTTGAAGAAGACAGGGTTGGGCATTCTTTTCAGAGATGGTATTTCCTGATGTGATGGGGGAACACTTCTAATGTATTGACGGAAATCAGTGTGTCAGACTTGATTGTCTGGTTCGTCTTTATCTGTCTGTGCCCTCCTGCCTTGTGTACCCGTCTCTCTATCACACCAAGCTCCTCCCTTCCTTCAAAGCTCTGGGTAGGCCTCTCTTTTCCAGAAAGCTTTACTATCTTTTTTTAGCTCTTATCCCTCCAGCAGCCTGATATTTTTACTCTACGGAGTTGCTGCAGATTTTTTGTTTGTTTGTGTTCATGTGTTTGTTTTTCCTCCTGGTATTCTGGGGTGATCTTGAGGACAGGCACTAAGATGGAACAGCTGGGCTCTTCCACCTGCAGAGTGTAGGACCTGGCCTCCTGGAGCTGGTTTCAGGGGTCCATCCTCTTTGGGCTCATGGAGGACACTGTCCAGGGTGCTGATCAACCGTTGGTCATTCAGTTAAGATGCCTTCTGAACTTCCAGAAATCTTGGACCGAAAATTCATTTTGGCTAAAGCCCTATGGCTGATTTCAGTTAGAGTTGAGAAATACTATCAGTGGGCACTCATGCCAGACTGTTAAAGAGCTTTTACCAGCATTTCTTTCTCTCTGATCCCTGCTGCTCTCCTTCCAATGAAAACAAGCCTGGTGATGTCAGAGAAATTGTGCAGGATCAGCCCAACAGACAAAGCTCATGGTGGTTTGGGTCCTGCCAGGTGGGCATCATCTCTGAGGATTTTCCATGGCCAGACACGGCCTTGCAAAGGCAAGAAAGCAAACGATGCAGTCCAGTGGGGACCTCAAGCTATTGCTTGTGGGGGCTGTCATATTCCAGCAGCTATGCTTTAGGCAGAAGGGATCAGTCCTAGACACTGTGCAGGAAGATGACTGACTCTACTGTTCTAGCACTTGCCAGGACTGAGAATGAGCATTTTTGAGCACACAGTTGGCCACTCTCCCTCTCAATTCTGTGTTCTTTCTTTAGCAACCAAGCTCTAAACTCTGGACTCTTTTCACACACTCTGCCACTTCAGTTCTTGGGCTTCCATTTTCTTTTCAGTAAAATGAGGAGTTAACCTACACTTTAGAGCTATAAAGGAATATGGGAGCCTGTTAGTATTATTTTTAGTACAAAAGTGACATTTTAGGGGAGAGGAGTTCTTAGAATGTCAATAGCAAGACAACTAAACTAGTCTGACTAGAACTCTCATGGAACGTGTAACACTTCTGCTGAGTGGCTGGGGAACCCAGAGCAGGAGAGAACAAGAATCGGGAAATGAGGCGGCCCGTCAATTAAAGTTGTTAAGTTTTCACACAACAGAAAATGACACTGGCTAATTTGAAAAAGAAAGAGAATTTATTGGAAAGAGGTAGAGTGGCTCACAGAATTGAAGGTATAGATGAAGAGTCAGTCTGAGAAAAAAATGGATCCAGGCCAGGCCAGGTATCCAGGCCAAGACTGTCAGGGCACCACTGCTGGGATGGATACACTCCAGTTGGTGTTTCCTTCCTCCCATTCCTCAGGATTCAAAGACCCAGGAGAGAAAGCTCAAGTGTCCCAACTTGGATCATATGACCAACTTAGCTAGATTTGCTCATCCTTCAAAAGCATGTAATGAGTGTCTTTGATATTGTCAGGCTGTGTTATGTATCAGGCATATATCAGTGAACAAAACTGGTGCCTTCACGAATCACTTGATATAGGGTGGTCAGAGAAGCCTTCACACAGAGTAGGAAACATTTGAGGAAAGACTCAAATTATATGAGGGAGCAGACTGTGTAGTTATCTGGAGAAGAGGGTCTACACGGAAGAAACAGCAAGTGCATAGGCCCCGGGGTGTCCAAGAGGAAGCAAAGAGACCAATATTGTTGGGTGGAATAGGTGAGAGAAGAGTGTTTGGAGATGAAATCAGAGAGGTGGAGGTGGGAGACTCACTCCTGTAGGACAATATGTGGACATTGACTCTCACTCTATGGCAGATGGAACTGTTGGAGGATTTTGAGTAGGAGAGTCATATGCTTTGACTTAGATTTTGACAACATCAATCTGGTAGCTACTTTGAGAACAGAATAGGACAAGGATGGAAGCCGGGAGATCAGTTAGGAAAACACTGTAATAATTCAGACAAGAAATGATGGTGACTTGGTGCAGGATGGTAGCAGTAGAGGTGTGAGGAAAAGTGGTTGGATGCTACAGCAGATGTTCCTGTGGGAGTATGAGAGAGAGTGGTAGACAACTGCAAGGCCTTTGGCCTGATTAAATGGAAGGATGGAGTTGAGACTAAGTTGATGAAAACTTTTAGAGGATGGAGTGTGAGGGATGGGGGAGGGTGGAATCAGGATTTCAGAATCAGAGATCAAAAAGGGACTGGCTATATAAATTTGAGAACTATCTATCTATCTACCTACCTACCTACCCATCTACCTATCCACCTATCTAATATAAAGCCACAGTACTGGATGAGATATGAGTATGAGATGACCTGGAGAGTAAATACCTATAGAAAAGGGAAGAGATCAGAGGTCTCCACCCTGAGTAGAGGAGTATAAATATTAACTGACCTAATACTACTTGAGTGAAGGACTAATGTCCATAATTCTAAATGTCAAAAGGTAAGATAGCAGAGAAGCATGTAGTTTTTTTGTTACTGAAGAAAAACAATCAAAATATTAATTAAGCATACCTTAATGCATAATGAGAAGCCCTCATTTCTTTCTTTCCCTTGGTCTCCTCCCTTTGGCTGTCTCCCCTCATCGTTGCTCTCTCTGTGACTGAACCACTTAGCTGAGACCACTTTCCACCAACATCTTGAGCACAGTTGCTTGTTGCTGTGCCTGCTGGCTGCCCAGTGACCACCCTTCCTCTTTCCCTCCTTCCCACCTTAAATTCAATGGTGGAAACCCAGATGTTAGGGCATGGGGAGGCTGGAAAGAAAAGATCTGATCACCTCTTGGCTTTGTCCACTCCTTTCTCTCCTTGCTTTGGTCCTGTATCAGAAAGTGGCAGCAGCCTCCTTTAGGAAGTGCTGAATCATATAATTCAGCATAAATGGTGATGCTTGGGGTGGCGGGGGGGAAGGCTGTTGGGTGAGCAAGCAGCCCAGCCTCATAATCTTGCCTAGTGATTGTCCATGCTGTGTGGAAAACCCAGGAAGGAGGTGTGAGTACTTTGAGAATTACAGCCTAGACAATCTGAGAGGTAGTCGTGACCATTTGAGAAACTACTTCCCTGACTCTGCCCTGCATGTCTAACCTCCTCCTTCACTCATCCCCCTGCAACCTGGGTACTGAGGTGCTTGAGACTATGTGGGGCCCACTTTTGTGTGCCTTTTAAGAATTGATATGTCTACTTTTCAGGGTTTGTTTCCTGTCTTTACCATTAATCTGGGAATTCCCAAAGGCACAGACTGTATGCAACCTCTGTACCCCGGTCCTGAACAATCTTAGAGCTGCTCCCTTTCCTCAGGAGAATCCCCTTTTTTTTAAAAAAATCTAAAGGCTAAAAAAAAAAAAAAAAGGTAAAAATAATGCAAAACAATCATAACTTGAAATGCAGCCTGCAGAAAGCAAAATGGATAAGATAATGAAAATGACTATAATGAAACATATAAAGCTTTGAACAAAACACCCATGCAGGAGTAAAGAAACAGTTTTGGCAAAACTGAAGTGACAGGAAATGGCTAGTGTCAGGAAAGGCGTGTGTGTGTGTGTGTGTGTGTGTGTGTGTGTGTGTGTGTGTGTCCCCTGGACCTGTGCACTCAGCTGGAGGGGAGAAGACAGTATTGTTAGACTCATAGGCAAGCAAAAACCCTGTATCCACTGCAGTTGAAATACAGAAACTTTTTGGCAGCCTTCTTATCCTACAGCACTGGGTTGAGGATTGACCAGTCCACTTGTGTAGATGGAATCCCTACTCTCTGGGTGTGACAGTTCATGTTTACAGGCTGTAGTGCTGGGCACCCATATTCATCTTCTGTGGCACCTTCATCTTCTGTGGCACCCACCACCCCATCCCAGCATTATACATGCTCCCACCCACATGCCCACATACACACATTTATTCATCAAACATTTGTTGAGTGTCTTCTATGTGCAGAAAATACAGAGAGCTGAAGTCTTACTCCGTGATGAGCAGGACGTCTGAAAGATGAGATGGACAAATAACAAATAATGGAGATAGAGCATGATGGGTGCTGCCTCAGGGACACACACTAGGTCCATGGAGGCTTGAGGGGCTGAGACGTCTCACAGACAGGGTGCTGTCTCCCTTGGATCTCATCAGGTGAGGGGGGTCACAGGTGGATTGGGAGGCTGTATGGTAGGCATTCCAGGGAGAGCACTCAGAACATACGAGACCCAGAGGTGTGAAAGAACAGGGAAGTATGGGGACTTTAAATCATCCCAGACTAAATGGTGGAGTCCGTGCACGAGCGACTGGGGGAAAGAAGCAGAAAATGAGGCCAGAGAGTTTGGTGGAGGCCCATGTGGAGGGCCTTGTAGCCTGAGGGGCCTCCAAAGGGCTGTAAATAGGGAAAAGATATGGTCTTTTCTTTTTCTAACTAGATACAAGGAGGAGAGAAATATTAATACTAATAGCTAACATTTCTTGAGTGCCTGGCATGGAGCATTTCATATGTATTACTTCCTTTAATCCTTCAAACAGCCTTATAGGGCAGGTACTGTTAAGACTTTGTGTTTAAGTGGGCACCCTCTCCAGGTCCTAAGAGACCCCAAGAGCAGGCGGGCCATTACAGAGCCAGGGCCTGCAGCTCTCTGGCACAGGGCTTAGCATCTGCCCACATGTGGCTTAGATGGCAAAAAAGAAGGCTGAGCCACCCGGAGAGGTCCCTGCCTCTGCTCCAAAAAAAACTGCTTCCTGGAGCATCCACTGTACCCAGGAATTTCAGAGTCGGGGGAGAATTATGTAAGAATAAAAGCAGATGCTTTATGGAGTAGGATGCAAACTTTGTCTAATTATAAGATAAACGTAAGATAAAAGAAATGTTGCATTTCTGATGGGCCTTGAGCTGGCCCTCTCTTTTCCTTCTTGCTTCCTGCCCTTTCTGGAGCATCTTTGGTGGGAAGGTTTAAGAAGCTCAGGAAACCATTGTTCTGACCCCCAAAGAATAAACAGCATCTAGAGAGGTCTCTGTAGGTGGGGGCTGCCTGAGAGTAGTTGGGACCAGCTGAGGAGTGGGACACCTGCCATGACTCCCCCAGTTCATCAGCTTTGTAAGTTCATCATTCTTTGGAACTGAGTGCAGTATAAATAATGACAGTCATGTACATTTGAAGGTTTTTGTTTGTTTGTTTGTTCTTTTAAGTCTATGATTCCTTGTTGCAAGATTTCAGAACCTTGTCTAGTAGCACCATGGACAGCGCTACATGAGCCAGGACTGATTTGTTACTGACTCTAGGGGAGCTGAGTGTGATTTCTGAAATGTGAGAAATAGAAAGGTTAGTTGAAGGTGCTCCAGGCACTAACTTTGTGGAGATAAAAAGTGTTTATGACCAAACCCTGCACAGGGCAGAGCAATGAAACAGCTGACTTGTCCTCCTACCCTCTCCTCCCATGATCTTCCCCTCTTCGTTGTGTATCTCAAATGAATTTGTATCCCCCGGCCCAGTCTCTCTCTTCACAGCCCTGCCCAAATCTGCTCTCCTCAGAAGCATCTGTGTCCTGTTCCCTGATTGTGAGTCATATGAGGGTTTCCTCTTAGGCAAGAAAGTTCAAAATCCCAGGAGAACCCTGGTACATGCTCACGGCCAGTATGGCTTACTGATCACAGGAGGCAATGCCATTTTACTAACTATAGTGATATCTTGAATTTGCTCCCATTAAAACATAAATTTTAATGCAGAACCTTATCAATTAATTGTTAATAGTGTGATTTTTTAGTCTCTGTGACAGGCCGGTATGGAAAGTAATTGAGGGTGAAGGGAGCCTCTTGGCCGCTGCCAGATCCCCTACTTCATCTGCACATAACTGGACAAGCATTGTGCTGCCTTATAGCCACCCATCATAGTCTGGATTAACCTTCAGGTAAATTCCAACCCTTAGCCAGATTCCTATGAGCTTTGCTTCTTCTTTCCAAGTCAGAACGTTTTCCAAACTTAAGCTCATTTGGCTTCTACTCAGAAAGTCCATACACAATTTGCACAGCTTTCTGGGAAGGGGAAGAAGTACATTATCTCAAAAACTTAAGGCAAGAAAGAAAGGAAAAATTAGGCCCTGTCAAATGATACTTTGTTTTCCATTATGCTTGCTTCATTTAATTGATAATTTGATCTCCTGGTTCTTCTGTCACCAAAAGCAAGTAGGAAGGAGCTTGTTTGTTCAACTCTGACAGATTGAGGGGTCCTGGGCATCTGAAGGATTCAGCTCAGGGAGCTGCTGCACCCTGGGGTCTGAATGACTCATCACCTAATCCAGAAAGTGTTGGGGCCTCCTGTGCGCTAAAGACTGAAGGAGGTTCTGTCCTAGAAGACAGCTAGAGGGAAGAACTCTGCCCTTGAGCCATGAACACACAATAGATGAGATGGCCAGGCTTGTGGCGGAGTATAAGGCAAGGATGCCCTGCTGTAGGAGCTCTATAAGGGCAGAGGTCAGGGTAGACTCTAGTGGTTGGGAAGAACCCTGGTGCTTGTGCACAAATCGTGCCCCTTTCTTGTCTGACGCGCTGTCTCCCCAGGTACCTCTCCTGCCACGTTGATGGTCTGTCCGTGGACTGCCTGGTTTCTCAATGTGAGGCTACTGGGTTGATACTGGAGCTGGTGGTGAATCCCAGAGGAGCCGACACAGGGTTACCTCATTCTGCCTATAGGGAGCGGGGCTTAGAACACAGTTCCTGGAGGGGAATTTATCCTCAGCTAGCTAGCCCCTCTCGGGGCCCTGGCCTCATGGTAGGAGGAGCATCTGCCACTGTTTTCAGTGCTCTGATGGCCACAGCTGGCCTGAGCGCCCTCTGAGCTGATGAGCTCCTAAATGATTCTGAGGTGCCCAGGGGCTGCCTCCCGCTTTGGTACTCCAGGCCTCGGGCTACAGGAGAGCACTCATTTGCTTCATTTGTTCCAACCTGACACAAGTCAGCTCTGCACAGAAAATCAGAAGTGGCTGAGAATAAAAGGTGTGATCTCGCCTCTTTGACGTGGGTGGTGAAGCACCTGCTGAACTGGGAGCAAGAATCAGGCAGGGCTGGGCTTCCCTGGTGGCGCAGTGGTTGAGAGTCCACCTGCCGATGCAGGGGACACGGGTTCGTGCCCCGGTCCGGGAGGATCCCACATGCCGTGGAGCGGCTGGGCCCGTGAGCCATGGCCGCTGAGCCTGCGCATCTGGAGCCTGTGCTCCGCAACGGGAGAGGCCACAGTAGTGAGAGGCCCGCGTACCGCAAAAAAAAAAAAAGAAAGAATCAGGCAGGGCTGACTTCCGTATATTGGTTCTCTCACTTGCCCGGTGTTTGCCTAGAGCTCGGTTACTTTACCTGAGAAGTCCATCAGAGCCTCCCTAAGACAGCTGTTATTTGAACAGCAACGTATGTGTTTTGGAAAAGGTAATTTAATGTGAATTTACACCATTCATAGTTTTTCAAAGGGCTTATGGCATTTCCTGAAATCCTACCTCTTTCATAAAATTTCTCCAGTAACTAGAAATAAGACCTTGAGTTCCTCTCCTTCCAGTAACTCACTTTTTAAAACTCTGTAAATAAATTGTCTATGGAGAGAGAAGGTCTTGTGATAGATAAAAAGAGAAGTGGGCCCACCATCGTGAGGGGCTGTACAGTGATGGTGAAGCATGCAGGCTCTGAAGCCACACCACCTGGGTCCAGATGCTGGCTCTGTCTCTCCTACCTGGTGATGTGATAATGTGGTAATATGTAAATTGTTTTGGGTAGAATTGACATGGGAAAGTCTCTTAATGTCTCTGGGATAAGTGGCAGAAAAGAGTTGGACCCCAAGAGTAAGAACTTTCTATAAAATGCGAAGAGCTATGTACACATTATTACTGTAACTACAAGTAACATTTCATAGGAAGTTAGGGAAGGTGATGGAAGAGCTAGACATATTTCAGCATCATTTCTGCTCTTGAAAAGCTTGCAGTCTAGCTGGAAAGATAAAACACAAGAAAATAACAGGGCAGAGGCAACTCTCAAATCTTCTCTCCCTATTCTCTAATCAGTTGGCCCCGTCTCTGTCATAGATTCAGCTGTCTTGTAAACAACAGAATCCTCATCTTTCATACGGAAGAGGAGAATTTAAAAGACAGGACAAGTATGCTAAACGTCCAGGTACCTGCCTGGATGGTGTCCAGAGGAGAGGGTTATAATGGTCATTGAATATATCGCAGGTCACAATTGAAAACAGAAAAGCCACTTGGTTTGATTATGATTGAGCATGAGTAGGCAACATGAGCATTCCAAATTGCTTTAAGTGTCTTTGGAAAAGTATGAAACACAAGGGTGTGCTGGGCTCGTGCCTGGATAAGAAGCTTGCTGCAGGGCCAGGCAGCCCTTGAGGCCGGGCCAGGAATCCAGACTGTTGGAATACACTTTTGCTGGCTGCCATGTCAGACTTCCTGCCTTCTCAGAAAGTCATCCTGCCCCTACCCACCCCTGGCTCTCCTTCAAAGTCATAAGACACCAAAAGAACTGCAGGTTAGAAAAGCATGGGAAATACTGGCAAGTTTCATCACTGATTACTAGATACACTCAAAATTGGAGGGTGTCAGAGGTAGGGAATGAGACAGGGTTATCACTCAACTGCTTCTCAGCTCAAAGCCATTTGCTATCCTTAAAAAGATGACTTGCCAGGAAGCCGCTAGGTACCCAAGGTCACCTGGTGAATGGCTTAGGCCATTTCACTCTTTTTTTATACTTTCCAGTCAAGAGCTCTTTCTGAGTTAGATGAGCCATGCTTTGACACCCAGGGGTTTAGCTCTGACCATGTCCCTTTGGAAACTGGTAACACCTGCCTTTTAGAAAGAAAATAATTTGGACATTAAGTCTAATTTTCCTGCCTAGCCTCAGGCAGTGATGGTTCTCAGCTGTAGCTTTGAGATTCGTCACCATCATAATAGCAAACACTTACACAGCACTTACTACGGGCCAGGTACAATGCTTAGCACTTAGCAGGTGTAACTATTTTAATCTTACCCTTGTGTCATAATTGCTCTGGAAAATAAGACGACTGACCCTTATTTTAGAGTACGATTTTGGGCTTTACTGAGAGCTGCCTGCAGGAATGAATAGGGAGGGCCCAGCCAGAGGCTGGGGGACTCTCCAATCTCCATTCCTTCACTGGGTGGTTTATAAAAGAGGGTGGGGTGGGCAAAAAGACAATGGATAATCTTTAGCTATTCTTTAGCTAATGGATAAGTCTCAAGCAAGGTGATATGCCAACCTACAGCATTACAATGCTCTGGTGTTGACTTAACTCTTCATTTGCAAACTTTGAGAGCTATTTATAGAGCACTGATAATATGCTTTTGAAAGGATATTTATCCAGGGGGAGGGGTCTTCTCAGTTTGCTAGGAATTTTCATTTTGTTCCACACCCTGAGGAACAAGTACTCCATCTATTACTGAGTAAGACAGATTGATTTCTTTTTCCCAATAAGTTATGAGGTGTTTTGCGAGTAATTTATTACTAATGACAATCAACTACCAATGTTTTCAGATGATTTACTTTAAAAGAATTATACTGCATTCAAGATTATACTTATAGTAATGCCATTTCACTCATTTGTGTTTCAACTTGCTTTCTTGAGTAGAGAGAAAGGGGGAATTTTAGCTCACAAGCTGGGAGGGCCCCATGGCAACGTACAGTGTGTTTGAACATCCCTTGCCACGTGTCAGGGTGACACTATTACCCAAAGTATTTAATGCTAGATTTGGAGTATTTCCACCTGAAGTTTCCCTTTGATTTTGAAGCATGGGGGAAAGATAGGTGAATTTTTTCTTGATACTCTCTTAACCAAAGTTCAGGCCAGCAGCAGGAAGAATAGGCAAATACAAAATGAAAGGAAACCTAAAGGACAAGCCATTTATTATGATTGATTTGATCTCTGGATTTATAAATGTACCTTGTGCTCTAAATTCCATTCCCCTCTCTATCTGCATGCTGGGGAATTTTAAAATACAGGATGGATTTTAAAATTTCCATTTCCAGCAAGACATTTTCTGGCTCTGTTTATGCCCCCGAGGTTAAGTAGCAAAGCCATCAGGAAAGGCTGCACCTTCTACCTAAGGGTCTTTCTAATCCAAGGCTGAAGTTTTCCATTGTAAATACATTTGAAGCTGCCTCTTCCTGCTGAGCTGATCAATATTGAATGCGGCAGCTAGATCCCTAGGGGTGTGTGTGTGTGTGTGTGTGTGTGTGTGTGTGTACATGCATATAGCGCATGCCTGTGTACATACTTCAGACCAATGATCCACACTATTTCTTTCCCTATTTCAAGTAAGTGCCTGACATGGAATGTCCAGAGAGAAATTTATTTGTGACTTCTATGTCATCAAGGCAAAAAACTCACCCTAAGTTCATGTTTGGTAATTGCTGTATTGAAATCTATTATTTCTCCAATAGTTTCCATCATTCATTGTTTCATTTATGCAATCACCTGTCGTTCTATGTGATCTCTCTGTATAGTCTATTCACCTATTCCACCCTCCACCATTCATTGAGAATTCATTATGTGCCAAGCACTGGAAAGGACAGACACAGTCTCTTTCACATGGACTCAAAAAAGAAGGCACAGACTCAGTCTGGAAATACAGAGCTCATCAGAACTTGGACAAGGGTGCCAAGAGTCTTCATACCCTTAGGCCTCAGTTCATTATGGTTTGAGAGAAGTTGTCTGCCAACTTTAGTTCCTGAAGAGCTTATTTTAAGATGTAAGCGCTTGTGCCAACCCCCAGAGTAGATTAATTAAGATTCAGGAGATATTGGGTGTTCCCCATGAGTGTGCATTTTTAACAGGTACCAGGTGATTGTGAAGCAGGTGGTCTCTGATCATAAAGAATATAGGATTAGAACCTCCAAGCCGCCTTTGCTGTCCTTTAGTGGTCCAGCCACAATTGCTTCACTTTGCTTTGTGGTTCAGATCAATCTCTTGTTTGGAGGATCACCAAGATCCCTGTGGGATTAGCTGTGAAAATCCCTAGGGACAGGAGATAGGCTTCAAAAGGGTTTTGTTTTTATTTATTAATTTTTTTAAAGTTATTTATTTATTTGGCTGTGCCAGGTCTTTAGTTGCAGCACGCGGGATCTTCATTGCTGCATGAGGGATCTTCATTGTGGCATGCAGGATCTTTAGTTGCAGCATGCGGGACCTAGTTCCCGGACCAGGGATTGAGCCCAGGCCCCCTGCATTGGGAGTGCGGCATCTTAACCACTCGACCACCAGGAAAGTTCCCAGAAGGGTTTTGTTTTTAAATGTTCTGCTGCTTTCTATCCCATAACAGTCTTCTGTACTCTTTCGAATATTGGAGGGAGGATGAAAATGTGCCTGGCTCTTACATGTCAGCAGAAGCTAGAGTCCAGAGAAGGCTTGTCAAGTCATTTCCAAAGAACCAGACCTTCTCATCCTTTGATTGAAAGGAGCTTGTTTTGTTTGAAGTCAGGACAATTTCTTGTATATCTGGTGGCAGAACATCTAGACATATTTTTTTAAAGATTATCAATATCTCAGCTTGCTCCCATGCCTGTAGTTGCACACACCTCTTGCACCATTTTGTCCTCAACAACGAAAAGTTAACCAGAGGCTGTGCTCCTGTGTCCTATGGACTTCTTGAGTAAGGGAAGCCTCTGTGTGCACGTTGGAGCTATCACATACTTACCGTGAAGGAGACCCTGTGGGAATCTGCCTTGGTTTTGCTGATCAAAAATAGGGCTTCAGTATTGAAACATGTACTTCTTTTCCCCCTTTGAAATACACATTTCTCTGTGTTCTGTTGGCCAGAATAGTTTCTTTTGCAGTACAAGGAACTTACAAGAGAGCGTGAAAAGACTTTGTGGTCTTCCTAACCACACACAGCATGTGAATTTTTGATGTGTTGCTTTGTTCCTTCATTCCTTCATCAAAAAGAAGGCATTGATATGTCTCCTGTCTACCAAACACTGGGCATGTGAGAATGATTAAGAGGCAGTTCCTGTCCTCTAGAAGCATATAGCCTAGAGAGGCAAACAGATAACTATAATATAATGTCACAAGTGCTGTGATTGCCCCGAGGTGGGGAAATTTTCACGGAGAAGGTAACATTTGTACTGGACCTTGTTGGATTCGTAGGAGTTTAGTGGGCCAAGAGGGGTAATGAGCATTCCTGACAAAGGATACGGGCCCAGCAAGAACAGAAATATATGGATGTATTAATATATGACCTGGTTGGGGAACGGTGTGGTATGGGATTCAGCACAGGGGACTGGGAAGGAGAAGGGGCTGGAAAGCCATTTTGTGAAGGGCCTTCAGGGTGACTTAAAACATTTAAATGAGGCAAATGCAGTCCTGGCTGCCCTGCAGAAGTGAGCTTCTACAGCTGGTCATTAAGCTCCTGATCATCTTTGATGCCTCTGTGAAGACTTCCTCCATTCAGATTTCCTTTTGTTCAGGAGGCCTTCCCCAATCACCCTTCATCCCCTCCTCCCCGGCTGAGTTAAGTGATCCATGGGCAGGTACACCATTTAGCCACCACGTTGGGTTATATTTGCCTTTTATGTATCAGGCTTCCCTGCTGGACTAGAAACTTGCTCAGGTCAGAGGCTGGACCTTACTTGGTGTTTTTCACCCAGAATCTTGGGTCATGTCTAGCACAGGTAGGATGCTCAGTAAATGTACCTTGGATGAATGTATGGAAACTGAATGAGTTCCCTACACTCCCCTGTAAGATGGAACCTAACATGTCACACTGAGGGGCTTAAAAATACTTTCATAAGTAATTCAGACACCAAAACATGTCTGTGGTATGCGGCTGTGAGTAGTGAGAATGGAAGTTGCATGAGATGAACTGTGAGGGATGCCTTAAGGCAGTTTTAAGCTATAATCTTATAGGGTAAAGAGGAAAGTTTTAATTAGATGGCAGTGACAGGCTGAAGGCTCTGAGTATCCAAGCCTTTATTATACAACCCAAACTAGCTGTCTCAGCTAAAGTGGCCATGGTGGCTCTCATCCTCAGAAAAACAGATGCTTTAATATGGAAAATTATTTTCCATCATTTCCTTATGACAGGAAAAGTCAGGGAGATGGGACGTTCTGTTCCACATGGCAGTCGGCGGAGGATGTTTAAATCCTGATGATTTTGCCCTAGAAAATGAGAGCTATTAACTGAAGCATTCGTTGGAATTGGCAGGCAGGACCTATCTGTCTGAACAGATGAGGTATCAGCATGGGGTGGGCCGTGGATGCCTTCGTGAGTTGAAACACTCACTGTGGGCCCCAAAAGGTAGCATGAGACCCTGAAGTCAGTCTCCAGCTCAGCCTTCCAGAAGCACATGGTGGAACTGGATGGTAAAGTAGAAACATTTTGAATGTCTGAGAATCCTGTTCGCAAAGCCCATGCGCTCTGTTGTATGGGAAAGACTCTTAGCCCTCAGCTTGTTTTCTTAATCCTATTTATAAGGAAAGTAAACATGATGTCAAATGGGATTTCCTTTTTCTGAAACCCAGGTCTCCCAGTACGTCCAGTAGGAAAGCCATTTGATGAATGTTTTAAAATCTCTAGATTATTCCTTCAGGATTGGCAGTATTGCAGAGAAAAGGAAGCAGAGGCCTGGAATCGGATTCAGATCCTACTAGTGACTAGATTCGTGGTTATCCAGCCGTGGTTGCACGTTGGAATCATCCCGGGAGCTTTAAAAAATACTCTACCCCAGAGATTCTGATTTCATTGGCTGACCATGCAGTCTGGGCACTGTGATTTGGGGTTCTAAGAGTCAGCCATGGTTGAGAACTACTGTATTTTATAAAAGAATCACCTTGGAAAAGTTACCCAACCTCTGTGGGTCTTATTTTTTCTTGCCTGTAGACTGGGGATTCTAATATGAAACTCACAGAATCGTGAGAATGAAATCAGATAAGGTCTGTTCAGTGAGTGATGATTACTGACAGCTATTAGCACATTGCTAAAGATGGGATCATGGATGGCCCATGGACGCTGGTGACCTTGGGCTTCCCATGTGAACAACCCAGGCCACACTCTTTCCCAGCCATGGTGGGGACCACATGAGAGGCTGTGGATACCCACGTGTGGTGTGTGGCAAGGAGTGTTCAGCTCACTGCACGGACAGATCACGGGCTTTCTTTCCACATGAGGACATCCGATGCTGTCCAACCAACTGTGCTTTGACTCACAAGTGCCCCTTGGTTAACCTTCTGAGGGCTGGACTTTTCCACTCCCATGGCTAACTTCCATTGTGTGTCTTCTTTGTCCTAGAATTATTGATTTCTTGTTTGTCTTTTTCTTTTTAATCTTCAAGAAGTCAGGACCTGAAGCCAGAAGAGCCGTGGGAGCAAAAACACCTCGCTTTTATTTTCCTCTTTGTTGCTTAGCTCATGGGCTGACAGTCCCCAGACTGTCATGAGAAGGCCTTTCTGTTTTGGTGAGGTCATCAGGTTACCAATTAGCTTTACTTTAAAGGAAAGATACATTAGGAAAGAGTTTTTTCTGTGTTTCCCTGGGGAGGGCTTTCTGGGGGACAGAGTGAACCCTACCTCCCTTCCTCTCCTCCACCTCTGAGGAGTGGCTGGACCCACAAAGGAGCGCTCCTCTCCCTGAGGGCCACCATCACTCCTAGCGCAGAGGTGTTAGCATTGACTGCCATGATTGGCCATGACCACCATGACCTTCCTCACAAAAGAACATTTTTCTGGTGGCTAAAGGGTGAGAGATGTGATATCTTTATTCTGTATAACATAGTTGTTTTCTGTTTGTTTGTTTGTTTTACAGAGAAGTACAAGGCTTTTTATTTTTACTATTTAAAAAAAATATTTATTGGAGTATAGTTGACTTACAATTGTTGTGTTACTTTCTGCTGTACAGCAAAGTGAATCAGTTATACATAGGCGTAGATCCACTCTTTTTTAGATTCTTTTCCCATCTAGGTCATTGCAGAGTATTGAGTAGAGTTCCCTGTGCTATACAGTAGGTCCTTATTATATATAACATAGTTTTTAAATTTTAAGTTTAAAAATGTAAGTTATCTCTGTTTTTTCAGGGAAGAAAGGGATTTGAGAGTTCTTCAGAGATACCCAATATGGGTGAGGCCAAATGGGTTTCCTGTCTGATCTGCCCTGCTTACTTAAGTACTTTGGTCAAACATCTTTACTGATTAATTTTACCCTTACAGTTGAATGCCCTTCACAAGTCTATTTACATTTCCATAAATTGGTGTTGGTTTTATCAGGATAAGTTATCTCCTTGGAGACCTGACAGGAACAGGCAGTACATTAACCCCAGCAAGGCTAGTATGAGATATTTCCAGGAATGCCTTTGTTCCTCTAAACATATGGGGTTAAAACAAACAGTCCAGTTTCTGGGAAGCTGTCCTCTGTTCATCATGTAAACTGAATCTCTCTTCTTCCATCCCTCAGGCTTTAGATTACTATATTCCACTAGACCCAATTATAGGGAATTTCAGAAATTCATAGAGAAGGATAAGCGTACGTTCCATCAACTTGTATTGAGTCATACACTGCGTGAAGCCAAGAGATGGAAGATGAATCAGACCCCAAGGAACTCAGGTGGCTGCGAGGAATACTATTCCTCTATTATCATTCTGAAGAATAAAGGCGATAAGCATGGGGCAGGTGCACGCAGAGGCAGGGGTGGTGGAGCGCAGAATTCACCTGCGCTATCAACCCAACCAGGCACTTCTCTGCTACCCGCTCGCTGGGCACAGGAAACCTGATCCCTTCGCTCAGGGAGCCCCAGCTTTCCTTCATTCCCTGTCTATTCAGTGGGCTCCTGCTATGTGCCAGGCATTGCTCTCAGCCTTAAGGATAGAGCAATTAACAAGACAGCCGCAGTCTATCTGTGATGGCCAGAATAATGGGGGGAGGTGGGTGCCTCCCTGCAAAATGGGAGAGTAAAATATGAATGTGGTGACGATGTATAAGCACACGTAACAGCAAAGTCTAAAGCCAGAACAGCCCTCGGAGCCCCAGGAACCCTTCTGGGGATAAGTCAATAGTCCTTTCTCTCTGTAGGGCTTCATCTTTTGCAAGTGTCTTTCCATCCTCACCTTTTTCACTCCACCCCAAGAAGCAGCACAGCCTAGATTGTTACCCCTGTTCACAAGTGGGGTGTGGGGAGACTGCTTGGGTTTAAAGTGCAATCTCTTGGCCTCAGAGCAGATTTTCCATTTTATGTTTTTGTGGAGCTCGTGGTCTCTTGTGAGGCTCCAGCTCAGGGCATTAGTCTCCTTATAGAGTCTGGGGCGGGAACCCACTGGAATTTCTCAGTGCTTGATCATGGACTGTTGGGCATGGAGGGAAGGGCGAGGGTATATGAGAGAGAGGCAATCTTCAGCAGATCATGAGTCAGCTTAGAAACCTAAGGACAAAAAGGTGGGCCAGGTTTGTGGTCTCTCCTGGAGCCACAGGAGAAAAGGACAGCTCAGATGTAGCAACTGGCTTCTGACAGCTTCTGTCTGCAGCTTCTGACATGTCTCAGAAAGCAAGGAGGAGCTGAGACAGAGTCTTCTCTGTGCCTTGTTGCCTGGGGGCAATTGTGTTCATCCACAGAGTCTAAATTTTATTCCAGCCATCCACTTCTACGCACTTAAGTCTCAGAGTCACGTCAGGGATCTCATTATTATTAAAACAAAAACAAAAACAAAAACAAAACACCTCGGGCTTCCCTGGTGGCACAGTGGTTGAGAGTCCGCCTGCCGATGCAGGGGACACGGGTTCGTGTCCCGGTCCGGGAAGACCCCACATGCCGCGGAGCGGCTGGGCCCGTGAGCCATGGCCGCTGAGCCTGCGCGTCCGGAGCCTGTGCTCCACAACGGGAGAGGCCACAACAGTGAGAGGCCCATGTACCGCAAAAAAAAAAAAAAAAAAAAAAAAACACCTCAAGAGAAAAGGCATTTTATAAGAGCTAAATATTTTATTAACCCAAACCACCAAGTGCTTATACAGCTGGTCGCAGCCTTTGTGAGCCTGAGCTCTTGCATTCAAGAATTTTCATTAGAATTAAAAATCACTCTGATGACCAGGCTGGCGGTCAGAGCTAGGACAGCAGGACCTGGGTCATGCTGGTTAAATTTAGGTGCTTTTAGTCACCAGAGCATCAGGTATGTATTGTGTGTGCAACTCCAGTGGCAGGTGGAAAAGCCACAAGATCCAGTGGAGAGAGCTCTTGAGCTGAGCCAGGAGGCTTGGCCTGGCTTCCCCACCTTAGCTCCAGGCTCCTGTGTACAGCCAGCACTTCCCTCCTGCTCTCTGGGCCACTGAGTCCTAGGTATAAAAAAGCAGGTTGAACTTGGCTCCCTTAGGGTCCTCCTAGCTCTAAGGCACCAGGGGCAGTAGTATGGCTTGCAAGAATGATAAAGGAAGCAGCTGCAGAGGGGCAAGATGACAGCACTGTCAGGGCTTATCCTTGTTCTATGACACCCAGTTTTTGTTGACTCCGTTCTCCTCCCACTAGCCCCTGAGGAGGCCCAACTTTCTGGACAAACAGTGAGGGGCAGAGAGAACATCTCAGCTGCTCTAATCGCTCCTCTCCTTGGTCAGGAGTGAGATCTGCTACCTTTTCCCAGCCAGGGTCCCTCTAGGCAGGGATCCAGCCAAGGAGAACAGGTGAGACAGTGTGGCGATGCCACTACATGTTTTATTACACACGCCATTTTTGGCCAGAGTTGGTGAGAAAAACAATAGATCTATATTGTTCCCAGCTCTTTTGAACCATCAGGTTCAAGTGAACCCATTTAGATATAATTAAAATTATAACCCTTATGACTTTTCCCTTTTCTTTAGCACAGATTGTTTTGTGTTCTTCCCCAGACTGTCCCCCAGCTAGCCTGCCCTTGAGTGACTCCACCTTCTTACTGTTTAATTGCAGCTGCTTATTCTCACTTTGATATCATTGCCTATAAGATGGGGGTTTCATGGTCTAGACAAGCCAGTGCAGTGTCAGCCTTCATGAAATTCTATTTGGTTAAACCCTGATGTCTTCTTGGTTCACCTCATTTTTTAGTCAAAAGAATGCCAAGAATTCCTCAATTCTGTCCCCTCCCCAATTCTTCCTTCCCACACATCTTTATTTTCTTGTACTCTCTCCAGAAGTTCTGGCTCACCATACTAATTTTACTGCTTCTACAAATCCCTGATGCTCTTTCTACCTTCTGTAAAGTGGTTTTCTCCTGTTAATTCTACCTACTTGGCAGGTTGCAAATTGCCTTCTCACAAGTTCTGTTTGGCCAGAGCATGGCCCTCCTGCTATGGGGGCTTCAGGGTAGGGCAGTGGTGTGGCCCTTGCTTTCAGAGAGCTGAAAATCTGCCCACTCCCCCATTCAAGAGGAGTGGAGGAAAGGGGATGGCGAAACACACACACACACACACACACACACACACACACACACACACACACA
>NW_020837992.1:7269654-7294224 GCF_003676395.1 Aethalodelphis obliquidens | reverse complement strand
CACACACACACACACACACACACACACACACACACACACACACACACCCCGAGGGGAGGGAGCCCAATGTGCCAGGCCTTGGGTTGGGAATTTAACCTTTTTTGTCTCATTTGATCCTCATAACATCTTGTGAGGCAGTATTGGACTGCTTTCCAAATTTACAAATGAAGCAACATGCTCCAAAAGTTAAAAAGAGTGTCTATTAAAAGTTAAAAAAATTATGCATCTCATTCCACAGATTCAGTTAGGCAAGAAAAATGACCTTATTGTTCTGTAAATCAATTTAGGTTTTATTTCAAGCCCCCATAACTACAAGTGGCAGCACGTTCAGCTCAGGAGATTCGGGGCCACTCCCCCATTTCTCAGGGAGTGATCCAAGTTCTGGCCAGCACTGTTCATTTAAAACTTTCTGTGATGATGGAAACCTATTTGCACTGCTCCATGCACCTAGCTCCTAGCCATAGGTGACTGTTGAGCATTTGAAATGTGGTTAATGTAACTGAGCTAATGACTTTTCAGTTTTATTTAAATTAATTTAAATTTAAAGAGCCATGTATGAATGCCTATTATACTAGACAAGGCAGTTGTGGGCAAAATCACATGGTTCAAAGGCATTTGGTAGGTCTTAGCTGAGGGCTTATCTGGGAATCGTCATTTACCATGTTGGGAACCCTGAAAATGATTCTGTTTCTGTTGAAATGTCCAAGGTGTTGGTCCCTGCAGGCTCCTGGGTCCCTTTTATTCCTGACCCTGGGCCTCTTTAGGACTGGCTCCCTCTTCGCCACCTCTTCACAGTACATTGGCTCTAGGATGACACTGTGTAGCATGGGACCACTAGCCATGTGCACATCTTGAGCACTTGAAATACAGATGGTGAAGACTGATAGAAGGAAGATACAATTGTGGACCAGGGGACTGAATGCCTTGACTGGTGGTCACACCCAGAGCTGGGACATGTCGGGAATGTGATGGGATTCATCAGTCAAACCCTAATGGGTCAGGATATGTAGTGTAAGAAGTACAATGGAGGGCTTCCCTGGTGGCGCAGTGGTTGAGAGTCCTCCTGCCAATGCAGGCAGGGGACACGGGTTCGTGCCCGGGTCCGGGAGGATCCCACATGCCACAGAGTGGCTGGGCCCATGAGCCATGGCCACTAAGCCTGCACGTCCGGAGCCTGTGCCCCGCAACGGGAGAGGCCACAGCAGTGAGAGGCCCGCGTACCACCAAAAAAAAAAAAAAGTACAATGGATTTTGAAGACTTAGTATGAAAAAAAAGAATATCACATGTCATTATTTTATTTTAGATTCCATATATATGTGTTAATGTATGGTATTTGTTTTTCTCTTTCTGACTTACTTCATTCCGTAAAAAAAAAAAAAAAAACACGTTCTGAAGAACCTAAGGGCAGGACAGGAATAAAGATGCAGGCGTAGAGAATGGACTTGAGGACACAGGGAGGGGGAAGGGTAAACTGGGACAAAGTGAGAGAGTGTCATGGACATAGATACACTACCAAATGTAAAATAGATAGCTAGTGGGAAGCAGCCGCATAGCACAGGGAGATCAGCTCAGTGCTTTGTGACCCCCGGAGGGGTGGGATAGGGAGTGTGGGAGGAAGACGCAAGAGGGAGGAGATATAGGGATATATGTATATATATAGCTGATTCACTTTGTTATACAGCAGAAACTAACACACCATTGTAAAACAATTATACTTCAATAAAGATGTTAAAAAAATGATCATATTTTAGACATATAAGGCTAAATTGCATATTATTAAAATTAGTGGGGTTTTTTTGTTTAGTTTCCATTGTTTTATTCTTCCTTATTCTTTTTTAAATTTGTTTAAATTTTTTAATTTTTATATAATCTCTAAAGGTTACTTTCCATTTATAGTTATTACAAAATATTGGCTATATTCCTCGTGTTGTACAATACATCCTTGAACCTATCTTATAGCCAATAGTTTAGACCTCCCACTCCCCCACCCCTATATATTTTATACATATAATGTATTAAATTAGTTTTATTTTTTTAATGTAGTTCTAGAAAATTCACATGTGTGACGTCTGTGGCTTGGCTTGAATTTCTGATGGAGAGCACGGATCAAGGGAGTCACCGTGCTACTCCGAGCCTCCTGAGGGAGATGCAAATCCATTTCCGGAGAGTCTGGCCTCCAGGATGGGGAAGGGTCAAGGCAGAACTGGAAATACACATTTCACAGTGTTACTCCCCCCACCCCAGCACCTGGGCTCTCCGGTGAGTTCTGAAAGAGAAGAGGGTTCCCAGCCTGGAGCTGGACCTCCCTACAGGCTGAGGGTCTGTCCGGGGAGTGAAGTGAGGCCCAGGAGGGAGGGAGAAAGTACAGTCAGCCTCAGCCTAGGGCAGGGCCCGCCTCACCTTGTCAAAAGCTGAATCCCTGAGGAGAGGGAAGAGCAGGGGCCTGCTGAGGGCAGTCTGGGGACTAAAGTGCATTCATATGCTGACCCATCAGGGTTTGACTGATGAATCCCATCACATCCCCAAGATGTCCCACCTCTGGGTGTGACCACCAGTCAAGGCATTCAGTCCCCAGGTCCGCAATTGGATCCTCCCTCTCTTACCCCAGACCCTAGCTGAGGGCCTGGCCCTTCAAAATCCTTTGGGGAATGCTTGTAGAACACACTGGGCAAATGAGGACAGTGTCTCACCTAATCCCAGAGGCTCCCTGGGAGGCAAAGAGGAGCCACTTATGAAGCAATTTAGAAATGAATTAGTGTGTGGTCAAACAGAAGACAAAACTCAAACCAAAGATGTGAACTCATCTTTTTTGTTGTTCTCAGTCCGTCAATCAGCTTGTGTGCCCAGCACCTACTCTTTGCAGAGCCCTAATGATCTCCATGGCTGGAATGGGGAGGATAGGAGCCCTCAGGGAGCTTGGTTGTAGAGGCCGTGGGTCACTGTGCCCATGGAGCACATAAACACCTGGAGGTGGGGAACGGAGGCCTCAGTGAACGTAGTAGACATGTTGGGGAAGGTAAACTTCCATGCAAGTTGGAGTTCAGAAATCAAATTCCATTTTAAATGTCTGTAAGGGAGACCCCACTGTTTGAAGAAACCGGCAGCAAATCATTCCACAATGTAAATCCTTCAATAGTAGCATACAATTGTTGGAGGGGTGGGGATCAGAAAAATCTGGATTTTTTTTTTGTGGGTCACACACTTTCTCAAATCAAAACCCACCTGAGCGTTGCAAACAGAACATCTTTAAGCAGGGATGGGGGTGCTTAGAAAACAGATGCCAGGAAACGTGGTGCGTCAACTTGCCGGTGGCTTTCTCTGAGGGACTATTCCCGTTGTCCCAGGATTTGCTTCCCTTTGGATCCCTGAGACCAGGGCAGCAGGGCTCCTGCAGCATCTCCTGAAGTTCTGTCTGGAGAGCTGTCCTGCTACTCTCATCTCAGAGCCTGTGCTGAGGCTAGAAAGACCCCACCGAGGACTCCTCCTGTCCCAGGGCCCCTAAAAGCTGTGTTGTTTGGCTATATACCTCAGAGAGCATGTCTCCTCCAGTCCCCACAGAGAGTCACCCATGGGCTGGTGTTTATGATTATTGTTGCTGACGTTGGGTTAGAACCTCGAGCCCCTTTTTCTCAGCCCTGAAAAATTACGGTGACTCATGATTGTCTATAACAATTAACTCTTGATAGGAAAATTATGCCCTAGTGATTATGGTGCAAAATCCCAGGGAGGTTGTTATGAGAGATCAGTGATACAAACTCGAACCAAGTCAAACTAATCCCATTAAGATTTTTATTGTGAGTTGTATAAATCTGGCTGTTGACAGTCGAGGCTCAGCAAAAGAAAACTGGGCTCCGCCTCCCTCCTGGTCCACAGGCAGGGAGTGGCCAGAGGCGTGCTCAGTGCCTGGGCGTGTGCCATCTGGTGCAGGCAGCACATCTGTTCTTCCAGAAATGGTCCTGAGCCTGTCAGAGTGGGTGGAGCCTGTCCTGGCCCCTGATGGAGGAGAGCTGGGAGTTTCTATTCTAGAACTTTCACTGAGTCATTACTGGTCTTTACTGCTGTTGGGCCTTCCCGTGAAGGCAGATCTTTTCCGTGGACTTGATCTGAAGTCTTCCTGCTCCGAGGTCTGGCTTCTCCATGCCCTCCTTCCAGGACTAACACAGTCCTCCGACAGAGAGTCTGTGCTGGTCAGACATCACCATGGAGCATCCCTGTGGGAACCAGTTCCTCTGTCTGAGGAGACAGCGTGCACCCCAGAACATTCCAAGGGACTCCTCTTAGAGCAGTGCCACTGGCAAGTGGGATCTTGCGTCAGCCTCATACGGGTACTGCCTGAATTAAGTACCCGCATTCATTTCTTACCTTCTGGGTTGTTCCCCCCAAAGGAGAGACACCTAGATAGACAAATGGCGTAGAGAGGAGCTGGAATGCATAACAGATGGAGACAAAAGGATACAGACCACATCCTCTCTGAGGACGGGAACGGTGTGGTGATCCTCATGGTGTGTCCAGAGTATAGCCTAGAACACTGGAGCCACGGGGCTACACGTTTGAGTGAATGGATGAATTAAGACCGTAATTCATGAATTAGGGTGTGCATGTATATTGACCCCTGTCATAAACATGTAATACTGACCCCTTGTGTAATGCAGCAAACTCACTGCATGAATCATCACATTTAGTCCTCGATGGCCCATTTCGCTGATGAGCACACTGAGTTTTGGGTTGAGAAATTTGCCTAAAGTCATATGGGAAGTAAGAAACAGACAGCCCAACCCCAGGTAAAGGCCGGGGGCGGGGGGAAAGGACAGACGAAAATGTTTAACAAGCACCTATCCTGAAGCAGGTTTCATTTAAAACCCTTTCATCTACCTTATAACGATTGTCGTAAAGTTCCACGAGATAGATTTTACTCTTCTTATTGACAGATGAGAAACTGAGAGTCAGAGAGGTTAAGTGATGTACACTAAGCACACACAGCCATCAGCCATTGCACAGAGACGCTGCATCACAGTTCACATGCAGTTCCACAGCCCAGAGCTCCTTCTGTGAACTGCGTGCCTCCCCGCTGCACCGGACACAAGACAAAGGCCTCTTCACTTCTCACAGCAGGAGCAGTGCAGGCAGCACATTGATCTGTAGGTTGGAGAAAGTTATCAATATTCACACCCTTTTGTTTAGGACAATCAAGAGAAGCCACCCCCCTGAGTGGTGGGAGAATGGTTGAGCCCTTCGAGGTCACTGAGGCTCCCAGCACACAGGTCTGCTTTGTTGGTGCTGAATCCCTGCTAGTTCCACCCAGAGCCACCTTGGTCCTGAATGAAGTTAACTTCTGTGTATTTGACCTCTGAACTTTCCACTTCGTGAAAATAGATTATCTTTAAGGCAATGCAGGCAGGTGTATACTGATTACTGCTTATGGGCCTGGCCCTGGGCTGTGTCCTGAAAATTCAGACATGAATAGGACAGGCCAGAGGGAAAGGCAGAAAAGTCTATGTCAGAAGGAAAAATGAATAAGTGCTAAATTGAAGCAATTGTCATGAACTGTGGGAACAATTAGTTTAGCCTGGAAATATATAAGAAGGCTTCCTGGAGGAGGTGGCATTCGAGTTGGACTTGAAAGAGGAGAGGTTCTCTGGGCATAGAATGAAGGGCCAGACATTGCAGGCTGAGAAGAAAGTAAAGCTGAGACAGAAGGTCTGTTCTTCCCCCAACCACTTCCCTAACTCCCACACCTCTGGGCAAAAACTCACCACCCGAAGCCAAGGATAATTGGGTAGGCAAATCTATTTCTTTAAGAAGATCAGGGAAAGGGATCACATCTTGATATATATTTTACCCCCAGAGCTTACAGACCTGGCAATTAGAAGATGCTCATTTAATGTTTATGGAAGAAAGAGAGAATGGATTGCATTCCTCAAAGCCAAAACAGAACTGCAACTTCAGTGCTGAAAGTGTGATTTGGGACTTTGATGATCTCTTTGTGAGTTAAGGGCTGGAAACTTCCAATCCTGTGCCTGGTCCTATTGCCATCTTTGCTTTGGCCTCTAGGAGACACAGAACTAGATTGATGGCATCTGTTAGAACTTTGTGTTCGGTTTTCGGCTATATCTCATTTGCTACCTTTGTTTTCTTTCTCTCCTCATTTTCTTGCTAATGTTATCATTTATCTTGTCTTTTATGCATTTAAAAAAGCACCGCCGATTCTGTTGGTTTTTGAATAGAGTTGGAGAAATGGTTTTTTAAAGGTGAGTGAAACCAATTGGCAAACACAGGAGCAAACCAAAGTAAAGGATTATTGCCTGCATAAGAGCAACCCTCCCGATGAAGAAGGTGGAGCGAAAAGGATGCACGGAGCTCTCTGAACAAGTGCCGGGTGAGCCAGGCAGAAGGGAGGCCACCAGCTCTGCAGTTGGGACGCAGAGGGAGACTGTTCACAGCTTCTCCAAGGCCTTGGCACTGGGCGGGGGCTCACAGGCTAGCATTCTGGGGCTCGCAGATTCCTGTTCATGTGGATATGCAACTCTCAGACCCTTTAGTGAACTTAAGACAAAAGCATGAGGGCCCCAGGCATTAAGAGAAAGCGAAAATGAGTCTTCTGAAAAGTTGGAAGCCAGATTATTTATGGCAGCAGCAACACAGTTGTAGATCTCCTCCTGCTTCCTTCAGCATTGTTTTTAGGTGAATGGACAGCCAAGCTAGTTGAGGAAAAAGTCAAAACGAAGTAGGTCTAGCATCGAATCTTCACTCACCATACTGCCAAGAACAGATTCTGGGCCAAACAGATCTGGAAAGAGGAGGAAGACTCTCTCTCTCTCTCTCTCTCTGTCTCTGTCTCTCTCTCTCTGTCTCTCTCTGTCTCTCTGTCTCTGTCTCTGTCTCTGTCTCTGTCTCTGTCTCTCTCTCTCTCTCTCTCTCTCTCTATCTATCTATCTATCTCTATCTCCTTCTCTCCCTCTCTCCTTCTTCCTCCTCCTGTGAGAGGTTTGGGAATGGGAGTGCAGTTTGGGGAGATGATGGGGAGCTAGGCCTGGGCCCTGAAGAGGCTACCTCCACCAGTCCCCCCAGCTCCTCAAGACTTTAAGATTTACTCACATCTTAGCAGAGTCCCAGGTAGCAACCCCGGTGTGATGGCCCAGCAAGATTTCTAACTGCAAGTAGGATGACATTTGCATCAACCATAGTGTCTTGCTTCTTCCTCTCCCTTCCCCACGGAGGGGCCAGGGCTAGCCAGGGAGAGGCTGGCTCGGCTAGGAGTGGACCAGGGGTGAGTTCCACAGGTAAAAGGAAACTCTGGGACCAGAGAGGAGGACTGAGCTGGAACCTCTGCAGAAGAGCAGAGTCCAGGAGGGGCCAGGTGGGCAGTGTGTTTAGAGCTGGTACTTTGAAGGGAAGCAGGTTGGAATTTTGGAGCAGAGGGCAGGGACCTCATGATGACCCCTGATCATCCTCTGTTGCTGCAGAAGTGAGGGCGGGCTGGCCTGGATTATAGAGAGTAAAGACAAAACCTTCCCTTTTTTAAAAAAAGTATTTATTTAGTTTTGGCTGCATTGGGTCTTCGTTGCTACGTGTGGACTTTCTCTAGTTGTGGCGAGTGGGGGCTACTCTTCATTACAGTGTGCGGGCTTTTTGTTGTGGTGGCTTCTCTTGTTGCGGAGCACGGGCTCTAGGCACGTGGGCTTCAGTGGTTGCGGCTCACGGGCTCTAGAGCGCAGGCTCAGTAGTTGTGGCGCACGGGTTTAGTTGCTTTGCGGCATGTGGGATCTTCCCGGACCAGGGCTCAAACCCACGTCCCCTGCATTGGCAGGCAGATTCTTAACCACTGCACCACCAGAGAAGTCCCTAACCTTCCCTTTCTAGGTCACTCTGCATCCCTGGCTGAGTCTGCTGAGCTCCCTTATTTTAACATGGGATCCATGAGGGCAGGGTTTGTGCAAAGCAGCAGGTGTGACAAAGAGCCTATGTTTGAGGCCAGGCAGACTTGAGAATGAATCCCAGCCCGGCCACTTACTAGCCGTGTGGTGTTAGGCAAAAGACTTAACCTCTCTGAGCTTCATCTTTCTATTCTATAAAATGGGGATAAGAATATCTATACCACAGTGTGTTCAGGAGGACCAATTGACATAGTGATTGTGCAGCGTAGAGCCCATTGTCTCCCTGTGTGATGCATCCGCAAACAGGAGGACAGTCTCTCCCAGCCCCATGTGGGAGAGCTACTGAGCTGGGGGAGGGCCCAGGCACAGTGCCTGTATAGCTGTTAGATCCATTTATCTATCTATCTACCTATCTACCTATCCATCCATCTCTAGCTTCTGAATGTGTGTGTATATCTCTATCTCTATCTCCATCTCTGTATCTGTAGGATTGTGGCTCTGACCCTTAGTTAACTTAGCTTCATGATGGCACCATCACCATCAATTAACTCTCTGTTAATTTGCTAAAGCTGCCATAACAAAGTACCACAGCCAGGATGGCTTGAGCAGCAGGCATTATTGTCCCACAGTCCCAAAGGCTTGCAGTCTGAGGTTAAGGTGTCAGCAGGATTGGCTCCTTTTGAGCTCTGTGAAGAAGAGGCTGCTCCAGGCCTGTCCCCAGGCTTGCAGTGGCTTGTGGGATCCTTTGGTGTTCCTCGACTTCTGCTGCACCACCCTGATCTCTGCCTTCATGTTCGCATGGCATTCTCCCTGTGTGTATGTCTGTCTCTGTGTCCAAAGTTTCCCTTTTTATAAGGACACCTGTCATATTGGATTAGAGGCCCATCCTACTCCAGTAGGACCTCATCTTAACTAATTACATCTGCAATGACCCTATTTCCAAATAAGGCCGCGTTCTGAGGTTCTAGGGGTTAGGATTTCAACAGATGAATTTTGGAAGACAAAGTTCAACCCATAATGGTCTCCCACTCTTTTATCCAACTGCCCTTGCATTCATGACACGGCCGTGTAGGGTCATGGCCACAAAATGAAGTGGGGTTTGGAGGATTTGAGTCAAATGAGAACCTAGAACTTGAATCCACAACCTTGATTTGCTAGGACCTAAAAAGTGGGTGGTTAATGTTATCTCTTGGACCTCATCATCTTGAGTTATTTATGCCTGTCTCCCGCACGTGTAAAAGAGAGAGAAGTACCAGGGTACCCTTAGTCCATACACCCCTCCCAGGCACTACAGCCCCTGATCTTAGGGCTCAAACACAGATACCGCCCCCAGCTTGTCCTTCCTCCCAGGGAAATAAGACTCGTGCTGGTGGGAGGAGTTTGGAGACTGTTAAAGTAACCAAACGGAGACTTTTCACTTTGGAATTGGGAATCTGAATGTTGCAATAAGACCAAATGTTCTAGCTTTGCAGGAAGGCTTCTCACACATTATCCTGATCCCGTTCAAATCCCTTCTTATTTCAGCCTGTAGCCTCAGCACTTGTGCCTGAGTGGGTGAATGCACTCGAGAATGAGTGTGAGGGGACCCTTCCCCTTGGTGAACTCCAGTAATCCTGCAAGAGTAAAGGAACTCTGTCTAATCTGGGAGTGATCAGCAAGTTTAAAGAGTTAATTTGTGGAGCCAGTAAATATGAAACTGTCTGTCACCTGTGACTGTGTCCATGGAAGATCTAGGGATGTTTACTGTTTCATTAACCATCCAGGCACAGAAAGGGTATGTCCTACTCTAGAGGCTCAGGTTTCCTAGACGTGAAAGTTTCCGTGAATGGAGGAAACCTCAAGGGTCCTCACATGTGATGTGTGCTCTGGGTGCTATAAGGTGTGGAGGCCTCTGCATTGTGCATCACTGCAGGAAGGGGCACAGCTCCACAGCCCCTGTCGGCTCCAGGGTAATGCGGTCTTAGTGCCAGACCCTTAGGAGCTCACAGGAGGTCCAATGCCTTCCTACCTATCTCTCCATCACTGTGCACATGGAGGCCGCCTCTGGAGAGTTCCGTTGGTTGGGGAGTCCCTTCTCTCAGCCACCCACCCGTCCCCCGACCTTTTCCGACTCCACCATCCTCTCAAGAGTCCTGGCTGTTTCCTCAAAGAATCACAGTGGACCTTTAGTCCCTCCGAGGGAGCAGATGGCTGACTTTTCAAGCCTTGAGAAGGCAGCATCTACTGGACTCCCAGACAACAAGCTTCCTTTTTGCTAATGCCAGCTACCACTCACTGCACAAATTTGAAATGAAATTCAACGATTCATTGGAGAAAACAAAAACAGAAACAAAATTCTTCTACCCGGGGTGGACAGGAAAAGGAGTGAAATAGGTGAGGGTAACTGAAAAAGCTTCCTGCTCTCCTTGTGCGCTCTTCATGTGTATTGTGTAAGAAGGTTGTGTTCATTCATTCAAGAGACAGTTCCTGAGCTCCTGCCACGTGCCAAGCACTGTGCTGAGCTCTGTGGGGATGCTGAGGTGAATCAGCCATGAACCCTGCCCTGAGGGGCTGATAAGTTAGTGGGGGAATTTGGACATTTACACAAAAGGCTAATTCAGGGTAGAAAGTATTTCTTATAATCAGAGCAGAATGGAGATGGAGCTATGTTGAGAAAAGAGTTGAGCACTTCTGGCTGGGAGGCTCAAGGAAGGCTTCCTGGAAGAAGTGGCATTCCTCAGGCCTTTGCTGCAGGGATAGCATTTGAACCAGCAGAAATGGGCATGGGGGAAGGAGAGAGCAATCCAGTCCGAAGGCAGCATGAACAGCTTCTGGAGTGGGGTGGATGGTGGGCACGCAGCACTGGTGTCCTTTGCCTGGAGAGTGAGGGCTTTAGTAAACACATGTGACACAGCCCCACGCGTGGCATTGTGTTTACGCATCTGTGCTACGTGCACAGGTGTGTTCGTGTTTGCATTGTGTCCGGTCTCATCATGTGCCCCAATTACATGCCTGTAAGGTAGCTGGAGCATGCTTCAGACTGGGTGGCAGGCCAAAAGGAAGGCCTCGTTGGCAGTTCTGTGAAAATTGTGTCTGCTTGAATAGATTCACCTGACATTTCCAGGGAGCACAGGGAAGGCCCCTTTTATTTGTTCTGTCCCCAGGACCAGATGCATTGATTGCCCTTTTATAGGCTCTGAAGGGGAAAGAATGGCCAGGCTGTAGGAGTTTTCATCTTTGTTAGCACGGAGGGGCTTCTTAGAAAATGCTCCTGCAGACAGGCCACATCTGGAGCCCATGGCCTGCCCCTGGGCTCGGGCATGAACCCAGCTGCCTGGGGAAGATGGTCAGCTTTCCCCTGTGCAGCCAGCATCTTCCTGGCTGTTCCACTCACACCTTAGGTCTTTGCCAAGAACCCGGCTCAGGTGGCCACTTCACTGACCATATAAAACACGCACAGGGGAGTGGAGCAGAGCTGGGCTTGGGTTTTACTGCCAGTAATTGCTTGTGCTGTCCCTGTCCTTGAACAGTTCTTGATGTAAGTAGCTCACTCTGGGAGCAAAGTCTGGGTCAAGTCAGAGTGGATGCCTGCCACCTCATTACGGGAAGATTCTCTGCACGCCCTGCGGAGGCTAAGGCCTTGTGCTTCTTGGTCCTGGGAGCACAAGGATGGACACTTCACTTCTGGCATGGGGGACCCTGCTTGGCCACTGAGTACCTGGCATTCCCTCCTGCCCCTTCTAGGCATGGCTGCCCTTGCCCACACCTACCAGACTCCTCTGAGTTATTGGTCCGACCACAGTGTAAATGGAAAGCGGACCTCAGTGCCCCCTTGTACCCATCCCCGCACATATTCCCTCCCCACTCCCCTAGCACCTGCCATTCTCCGGGACCTTGAATTCCCAGAGAGGAGGGACCACGCTTTCTGCCTCACACCCAACCTTCTGTGTGGTCCTGACATCACTCGGGTTTAGTACTGTTTGTCAAATGAGAGGTAAGAGAGGGAAAAGAGCAAGCGCCCATCAGGGACACCCCCGCCCCGCTCCCCAACCATGCTCAGGCTCTTCCATTAGTGCTGATGTGTCCTTGAGCCTCAGTCTTCTCATCTGTGAAATGAAAACAATCGCATCTACCTGGGCATTGCGGTAAGAATTAGCCACTGTGCTTAGCACATATTACCAGTAAGCGCTCTTACTGCCTTCCACCCACCTGATAAGAGGGACAGTCTGAGACTTAGGAGAGCGGGCCGGTCCCCAGTTCACGCTGCTGTCTCCTGGCTGTGGGGCCTGTAGGACATGCCTACCCCTCTCTGGGCCTCAGTTTCCTCATTTGTGACACAGAGAAGTTGCACAAAGTGAGGACTGAGGTCCTTTCCAGCCTTGACAGTTTGTGGTTCTAATTAGATCGTTGGGCAGCAACCACCCACGTTCTGAGTCATCAGCCGTGGCTCACATAATCCCAAGTAGTGACTAAAGCAAAGGTCACTTCTGTTTGACTTTCAAATATTTTGCTTATTTTATGGTAGATTTTACTTTCCACGTTGCATTTTGCTCAGGCAAATACTAAAGGTTGTTTGCTTTGTGTGCATCCCCTGAGTACACCCGTGACTTTGGGTAAGGAAGGGGCGTCATCACGCCCTCTGGGGAACATTCTCCGCCTGGCACAGTCCTGGCTGTGAATTTTGTGAAGCTGATGGCGGCAAAGGCTGAGTGAGTCTGGAAGAGGCTTTACCTCTTCCTGTTTCTACAGAAGGCTTCATCGAAAAGGGGAGATTTTCAGGATGAATGAAAATAGTGACAATGAGGAGTAGAATTAATTGGTGAAAAGACAGGATCTGGGGCCCAGTTCTCTGGATATGAATCTCAATTATACCACTTAACCTCTCCAAGTCTCAGTTTCTTCATCTGTAAAATGGGGCCAGTGATAGTACCTACCTTAGGGTTATTGTAAGGATTAAATAAAATATAACATGCAAAGAGCAGGTGGCACGTCTTCTGGCTCTCGGTAAGCATTCAGTAATGCTGCTGGTGATTATGATTATCGTGGGGGGAGCGTTGTTTAGGGGTGGCGTGGCATAGGAACAGGCTGGAATTGGAATTAGCAGCCTCCAGCATAGGGGAGAGATGCAGTATAGCCTGGGAGGGAGGATGTAAGGAGGGGTGATCATAAGGGGGTGAGTGTGGGCAGGGAAAAGGACCCTGACTCCGAACTACAGGGCAAGGGGGTCCCCAGGGGGAGGACGACCGAGGAGAGGCAATGAAGCCTCAGAGTTGGGAGCCCTGAGATTTGTCTTCTGATCACTCTCCTTCTCTTATATTGAATATCTTCAGAGCAATCAAATTAGGGTGTTTTAGCCTTTTTTTTTGGTTATGGAAATTGTAGCCAAATGGACTCTGTCTGGGCCTCAGTTCCCCGGGTACACCTCTGGCTCAAGCGGCACTAGAATTTGGCTTTCCAGCTCCCAAAAGCCAGCCCCAAGACTCCGTCACTGTCCTTCTGATGGACGCTGCTTGGTTAACCAAAAATCCACGCCCCAAGAAGTTCGTTTTCTCTGTCTGGCCTGTGACCTCCATGCATTTCTTGAGGTGAAGGTTAAACCCCCAGGGAAGAGAGACTTGAGAGGCCTGTAATTCTTCTCTGCCAGCTTTGTTAGCTCCTCAGGTGGAGGAGAGTCTGCCAGCTGCAGGAGACTTCAGATTGGAAGCTTAGAAGAAAGGGTTTTTTCACCAAAGGCCTGAGCTGACAGTTCCTTTCCCCAGAGAGGCTGGCAGGTCTTGCTTATTTCGGGTTCTTCTCAGCAGGCACCCTCTATTTTTCCCTCCACCGTGGGCTGGCAGGGAGGCAGAAGGGAGGGATGTTGATGTCTGTGGTTTTCTCCAAAATTGTCAATGCCGATGAGATACATTCCCATCTCCAGACCAGGCGCCGCCCCACCTCCCTGCTTTCCCCCTCCTCTCACTTCCACCTGGGAAACCTCAGACCAAGCCCCTCCCCGACCTACATTCAGCCCCACAGACCTCTGCTCACTGGGGAGGGAAAGAGAGCTTGAGTTTGCAGCCTAGCAAGGAGAAGGCTTCTGAATGAATCATTTGCTGTCCTTGACTTTGCAATGTACGTATAGGAAGAAAGGGTCCTGACAAGGTGCTCTCCATGTCTGAGAAGGAATGAGCAAGTGGAATTGGATTGAAATAAAAGCAGACAAAGCTGTGTGTGTAAATGAAATTGACCATTGGATGATTAAATACAGAATTGACTCTATGGCCCTTTAAGAACAAAAGTAGCATTTAGGGTTGGAAGAGCCAGGGATCTTGCTTCTCCCAGCCTCTGTCCTCATCTACAGAAGTAAGAATACTTGGCCCACATACACTGCGGGGCCACTGTGATCCCAAAGGAGACACTGGGTGTGCCAGCTTTCTGTCAACCGTAAACAGGGAGCAAATGTCAGTTGTCATATTGTTAATAATGCCAGGCGTGATGCCCGTTGCATTGAATGGTTGAGAAGGTCACTGGCCTGAAGACGAAGGACTGGACCAGGTGACCTCCTGAGGTCCCTCTGACTCTAGCACTGCTCTCCAGGCTCCTCTGCCTTTGTTATCAGAGGAGCCCCGGCTACTGGGAAACAAAAGAGGAGGAATGGGAGTGAGTCTGGCGGAAAGGCTGTGTGTGTGTGTTTGGGGGGTCTGAGGTCTCTAATCTTTGAGGTTTAGTGATTGTTATTGGAAAAGAGGATGATAATCTAAACATTGAAACGGCCAGGAAGTCAAGAATCCTCCTATTGTACTGTTCCTCGCCCCTCCCTTCCCTTAGGCTTCCCAGCAGGGGGCAGGAAGGGCCCCTGCCATTGAGACTTGTTCTCAGGTGGCACCAGAAGCTTCCCTCATCCTTGACCCGGGGAGATTGCATTGTGATATCTGTCCTGGCCCAGGGCACCTCTCCCTGCCCTGGCGTTGCCTCCTTAAACTGAAAGCCGGGCATCAGTGATTGGCAGTCTTGGCAATGGCAGAGTGATGGGCCTCATCTCTCAGAGGATTGTGTGCTGATGGGGGGAGCGCCCTGCACTGCAGCCCTGGAGCTCCATCTCCAAACATGACCCTCCTGCGGGGCTCCTGCATTCCTGTTGTTCATCTTAGCTGCTGGCCTATGCCTTCCTGCTTTGGAGCTGGACCATTTCACAGCAAAATGAGAAACTAAGAGCACAAGCCCAAGATTACAGGTTTAGCCGAAGAATAGACTGGTATACGTCAAAATCAGATGCTGTGTGCCCTGCATGATGCCTGGAACTGAGAGGGACACAGAAATATGAGACATGGTCTCTGTCCTCAGACATCTCATTAGAGAATTAGGAAGGTAGCATTTAATCTTATCTCTTGTAGAAGCATCAGTGAAGAAAAACAAAAGGACATGATCAAGTATATGTTAATAATATTAATAGGTAATATTCATTAAGTGTGTGTTATGTATGTGCTATGCACTTCACATTATTTCTTTTAATCCTTATAATAATTCTATAAAGTAGGTAGGCACTATTATTAGCTCCATTTTACAGATGAGGAAACTAATATTCAAAGACATTAAAAACTTTGCCAGCAATATATGAGAATGCTGGCTTCCCCACACCCTTATCAACAAAGTGGATTGCCAAACTTCTGAATTTTTACCTCTCTGATAAAAAAAAAAAAAAAAAAGTATCTCAGGATAGTTTAAATTTACACTTCGCTTATTATGAGTGAGATTTGGCTTTTTTTCATATGCTTAGAGTCATTTAAATTTCCTTTTCTGTGACCTCTCTTCATATCCTTGTCCATTCTGAAAATTGGAATTTTTTAAATCAATTTTTAGATGCTAGTTTTTGTAATAATATAAATTACAGATATTCTCCCATTTTGTCATTTGTCGCTAATTTTGCATAAGTTGTCTTCTGTCATGCAGAGGGTTTTTAATGTAACCAAATCTACTTTAATTTATAGCTTCTGGTTTCCAAGTTAGTTAGAAAGGGCTGCCAGTGGTCTCTTTAAAAATTAAAATAGTAAAATTATGTTAAACAGGGGGCATTGGACATAGGCATTTATTTTTTCTTCTTCCTCCTGAAAACCCAATGAAATTATGCTAAAGAAATTAAAAAAAAAAAGAAAACCATAAGGGCAAAAAAAATTGAGATAAATTTTTAGCAGATAGATAGTGGATGGAGGAATGGAAACTGATTTAGTAAAGCCGAGGAAGCTGCAGCCCAGATGCAAAAGGGGCTGAAGATGAGAAAGGAGTCTTTTTTTTTTTTTCTCTTGTGAAACCCTAGAAAAGCTCTGGTCTTAGAAGTTCAAATCACCATGGGGGTGGGGAGAGAGAAACTGCAGCACTAAAACCAGGCGGTTGATTTAAAGTCTTTATCTGGTCACAGTAAGCTCTCTAGCTCTATATCTCGGCCTCATGCCACCGGGTAGCTGTAGAGTAAGTGCAGGGATCAAAAAGAAAATGCTATAAAAAAGCAGTAATCAAAAGGTAAATAAGAACTTTTGAGTCTTAAAATATAGGGTAGCAGAAAATTTTAAACAAAATAAGTCTGGAAGGTAAAGTAAGGAAATCTTTCAGAAGGTAAAATAAGAAAACAAAGTGAGAAAAAAGGGGGTGGGGGAAGGTGATAAAATTGAACCATCAATCCCACATTTCAACTTATAGGAGTTCCATAAAGAAAGAAGATTAAAAAATGGAGGAGAGAGGGCTTCCCTGGTGGCGCAATGGTTGAGAGTCCGCCTGCCGATGTAGGGGACACGGGTTCGTGCCCCGGTCCGGGAGGATCCCACATGCCGCGCAGCGGCTGGGCCCGTGAGCCATGGCCGCTGAGCCTGCGCGTCCGGAGCCTGTGCTCCTCAACGGGAGAGGCCGCAACAGTGAGAGACCTGCGTACCGCAAAAAAAAAAAAAATGGAGGCGAGAAAAACTATTGAAGAAAATAATATAATAATACTTTTCAGAACTGAAGAAGGAGAACCCTCAGGTTTCAAGGTCATCAGGTGTCCAGCTCTTTGAGGAAGGAAGCTCTTTGTCCACATCAAAGCATGTTGTTGTGAAATTGTAGAACTTCAAGGGATTGAAAAATAAATCCTAAAAACCTACAGAGGGATGTAACAGGTTACTTTCAGAAGACTGTTAATCAGAGTGGATATCTCAATAGCAACGCTGACATACAAAAGCTAGTGGAGCAATACTTTCAAAATTCTGATGGAAAATATCTTATCCCAGAATTCTGTACCCAGGCTGTTAGTCAAGGGTGAAGATAAAGACATTTTTAGGAATGCAGGGATTCAAATGACTTTCGGGACATTTTTCCCATGTGGAGCCACGAGTGGCTCCTACAAAATGAAGAGGAAAGTAAAAAAGAGAAAATCCAGCCATAGGACAGCAGTGGAGGGAGATCCTAGGACTAGAAAGATCAGCCGGACCAAATTGGAGCAAAGGGACTGAGGGTTCCAGAGAGCCTGTCTCCAAGGGTAAAAAATGGAACTAATGTACTTAAATACATGGGATATGTTATTAATGGGCATAAAATGGAGGTATTAGAACATAGGAAATAAATTAGTGATGGGTTCATGGACAACGAGGCCAATTAAAAAGTCTGAGATAATAATTAACTCTAGGAAGAAGAAAGGGTTGTATTCAAAAACAAAGGAAACCTTGGCTAAGTGGCAAAATTCGAAGCTAAGACTGTTTGATCCCAAAGTTGGTGCCTTAGAATCTTTTTTTTTCTTAAGATTTTTTTTTTTTTAATGTGGACCATTTTTAAAGTCTTTATTGAATTTGTTACAATATTGCTTCTGTTTTATGCTTTTTGTTTTTTTGGCCGCGAGGCATGTGGGATCTCAGCTCTAGACCAGGGTTTTAACCCGCACCCCCTGCATTGGAAGGCGAAGTCTTAACCACTGGACCGCCAGGGAAGTCCCTGGTGCCTTTGGATCTTCCAGGAGAAGAAAGCTCTCCCTGCTGCAGAGTAACTGTGTGACCTTAGTAAGCCAGCTCTCCCTCTCTGGGCCTTAGTTTCCTTACCTGTACAGTGAATGGATTACACAAAAAGGACAAACTGTACATGAAAAAAATGGAAAATTTTGATCACGTCAAAGTGAAAAATATTGGTATGACAAGAAGCCATAGAAAACGATTAAAAGACAAAGTTATGGACCAGAACAGCAGTTAGCAAACCAGACTCAAATCCGGCCCACCACTTGCTTTTGTAAATAAGGTTTTATTGGAATACATCCACTCCCATGCATTTACGTTTTGTCTGACTGCTTTTGCACTACAATAGCAGAGTTGCACAGTTGCAATAGAGACAGTATGGCCCGCAAAGCAGAACATATTTACCGTCTGGTCTTTTACAGAAAAAAGTTTGCCAACCAGTGAACAAGGAGATTTTTATAACATATGTAAACAGCAACAAATTAAGACCTGCCTATGTGATATGATAGATGTGTCCTGGGAGCGGTATCTTCGGCGGCTTGTCACCCCCAACTTGCCTTCATTGGCTCACATGTTGGCTGGCTGATTTTCAAGGGGCAGCAGCAGGGAGGGGTGTCCTCCTAGGTACCCCCCAGGAGGGGTACCTGGGACCATCAGGGAGTCACCACTGAGGAGTGGCTGTGTCCTTGGCGGCTGGGCAGGAGGGAAGCGAAGTAAGCCTGGCTTTGTGGGCTCACACCTCGGTTTGAACCCCAGCTCTACTAATTATCAACCAAATAACCTCTGAGCCTCGGTGTACACACTTATGAAATAGATGATGAGCGTTGTAACCCAGCTGCTGACTCTACTTATCTGATAAGATTGACTTTTTTTTTTTATCCAGAAAAAAAACATGTGTAGAATGTGGTATACTGATGAAATACTTTTGAAATATCCCTGGAAATTGGGGATGGGTGAGAGGCGCAGAGGAAGGCACGTAGGAATCTGTGGATCCTGCCAGGGGTGGGCAGTAAAACTCTTTGGCCACCTCCCATCCTAACCTCTCTGGTTCCCACGTTTCTCCTTTGGTCATGCAGAGTGACTTCCCCTGCTGCCTGCGGATTGGCCGACCCCAGGCGGGGAGTGCTGCAGGAAGGGGGACAAAAGCCCCCAGAGTGGGCTCTTGTCTAATTCTTGGAAATGAATTGTCCAAGGAGCAAAAGACTTTATTGGGAAGGGGCGTCTGGGGAGAGAGCAGCAGGGTAACGAAACCCAGAACTGCTCAGTCCCGTGGTTTGCAGTCTCAGGTTTTATGGTAATGGGGTTAGTTTCTGGGTTGTCTCTGGCCGGTTATCTTGTTTGTGCCCATATTTGGTCTGACTCAGCATCCTTCCTGGTGGCGCACGCATCTCTCGGCCAAGATGGATTCCAGTGCAACAGATTCTGGAATGTTGGCAGGACAATATTATGGGCTAGCGTCTCCTCCCTCCTTTTGGCCCCTCTTGAGTTCTCCTGGTTAGTTTTTGGTGGCGACACCCTGTTCCTTACTGGGACCTCCTGTTGTGAGACAACTCAGGCAAGTGGTTTTCATCATGCCTGGCCAAGGTGGGCTGTTTCAGTCATCCGTTCCCTAACAGGAGGGTGGGGGGATTCTACTCCTGCCCCAAAGATGGCTTATGGAAGCTTCTTCTCCACCAAGTGGGGCTCTCTCTTGGCCATTCCCACAGTCACATTACAAAGGTATTCCTCTACCAGTCTTGGTCTGAGCAGCTCTGTGTCCACACAGTGCCCAGGTCTGACCACACAGAGCTCCTTTGGCCCCGGTGGCAGGACTGCCCTTCCCACTGAATCAGTGACACAGGAGGACCACATTCGCAGAATGAGGAAGGTGAGACCTTCAATCCAGGGGGACTCAGGGCAGGAACTGCACTTATTACTGGGCGTCACGAGTGCCGTGCCGCGTGCTGTATTAGATCTCCCTTAATCCACATGTCCACCCCGGGGAGCACACTGTTCTCTTTATACTGGCTATAAATATGTCAGAGAGACCTGCTTTGGGGAGGAGAAGGTCCAAAATACAGAGGCAGAGAGTGCAGGTAGACATCTGACCTGGAGGCTATCGACTGAAAAAAATGCACAACCTAAAAGTTGAGAGTAATGTTTTATTTGGCAGACAAAACTGAGGACTTACACCCGGGATGCAGCTCAGATAGCTCTAAGGGGCTGCTCAGAAGAGGCAGAGGAGGAGCCAGGATATATAGGAGTTTTTGCAACAAAGACCAGGTATCAAAAGATTACTGTTATTTAAAGAAAACCAGACATCTCAAATTAATGAATTTAGCGTAAGGGAAGATGCGAGAAAGTCTGGGCTCATTGAAATCATTCCTTTGATGTGCACCTCAGCTATCTGGGGCCAGTGCTTTCTCATCCGAGTGTCCTCAGGGTATACCATTGGCGGGCATCCTGCTTCTATCCTGAGTTCCCTCAGGGCGCACCGTGGAGGCAGCTCTAGTGGCTGGTGGCTCATGGCTGTAACATCCTTTGTTTACTGATGTGGCAGGCAACATTTTTTCATTGACAAGACATAAGCTTACCCACGTGGGTCTGTTATACAGTAGGCTAGGGGAAAGACTGGCGAGAAGGAAAGTGAGTCCCATTTTCAAATAAAGGCGTTTTCTACTCCCAGTGAGAACCAAGGAGGAAGGAGCAGCTGCACATGCCTCCTGGAGGGGGCTTAAGCTGGAAGGCACGTAGATGCTACAGCCCACAGCCTCGGGTGTCAGACAAGCCTGGGCTTGGCCCCTCACTCACTGTGTACCCTCTCTTGGCCTCAGCTTTCTCATCTGTATAATGAGATGACAACAACAGCTACCTTCTACCTTGTCTGGATTCATTGAAATCACGTGTGCACAGTGTTAGAACAAGGCCTGATGCACAGGGAGCGCACAGCACCTGGCAGCCGCTGTCATCAAATGATTCTGGGTCCCCTCTGGGGGTGCAGCCCCTGCTTCTCCCCTTGCATGGTTTGGGTTTAATGTCTCTGTGCCCTCTCTTCTCTGCCGTTTCTTATTTTATCCTCTCTGTGAAGCTCTTCTGCAAAGGCTTCTTCTCTTTCTCTTCTTCTCTCCCTCTTGCTATGCTCTGTTCTGTCTATCGTCTCTTAGGGCCTCTGTCCCTCTCGGATGCCTGATTCCCCCTGAGCGGGAGCAGGCATCCTCCAGGCCCACTTCTCCTGCTTCCTCCGGACCCTGTGGCCCATTTCTTGCTCACGGAGGATTTCCCACAGGCTAAGCTGGGGGAGGGACCAGCCCTCGGTGGTCAGAACAGACAAGTGGGGCCAGTTTGCAGCACTTGTGCTCCCATCGCCTCCTCTCCCTGAGAAAAGCCAAGAATACTGCAGGCATCCCTGCTTCAAGTTTGTGGGCTGATATAGACGTGGGATGGGAATGACAAACTGTCCAGATGTTCAGCTTCTGGGTCAGCTCAGACGCCAAAAGTTGTTCCTACAGTGAAAGCTTCATCAGAGAAATGTTGAAAAACTGAAGGCCAGATTCTGCAACCCAACAAACCAGCCTTCCTATCCTGTGTGGGATTCAGGACCAACTTCTGCCATCTGGATATCAAAAGGAGGAGAGAAGTACAATCTGTAAGCTGCCTATCCACGCACCATGTGCTTATAATGATATCGTGTGAAACACATGCAGAGGAAAAGGAGGTGGAAGTGATGTCGTCGCTTGATCTGCACCACAAGCCCCCTAATTCTGCATTAGCTGCTTCCTGAAAATTAAAACATCACTTTCCCAGACGCATTGATGTGCGTTACTCTCCTGGAAACAGGCTTGCCTGGTGCAGGGGTGTGTCTGATGGAAGCAAGATGAAGGTCCTTGGAAAAGATGGCCTTTGGCAGATTGCATGGCCAGGCCCCTTTAGCAAGGTCCCTGAGCTCAGCACAGATCCATGGGCCAGAAGGAGGGCAAACCCCCTCCCTCTGTGTCAGTGAGTGGCCGCAGAACCAGCGTACAGTCTGTAATCTTGTGTGAATGTGCAGTTTGGGACACAAATTATTGCATTTGCTCCCTAGGAATGAGGAGTCATCTGGGATTGAAATAAACACACCCTATGTCTGCATTTGGCTAAAGGGTCTTAGGGGGCTGCAAGAGAAGCAGAGGAGCGCTCCTGAGGGCTGAATTGACTTCTCAGCCCCCAGGCCTGGAGCCTGATCCCAGTGTAGGAGGCAGCACAGGGTCTGGGTAATTGACATTGGTCCTACTTTATCATTATCTCATTAATCCTCAGGGGTGTTCAGTGCTTAGCCCAGGACATGCTCCAAGCCCAGTGCAAGTAGGTATCCTATGTTTCTTGTGTTCAGTCCACCAGAAAAGTCCTACTAGCCCCCACGTGCTCAGCTCTCTCCAGAGCCCTGGTGACCTTCCCAGCACATCTTCCAGAGCAGAGAAGCATGAACCTCTGCCCTACCCAAGGTCCCTTCACCCTGGAATCTGCAGGGATCTCGGCTCTGATAACAAAGCTTGGATATCAGCCCACTTGGGCTCTGGTCATGGTTCTGCAGACTAATCGAGTGAACTGTCAGCAGAGGACTTAACCCTCTCTGAGCCTGAGTCCCTCACCTTTTACAGAGGGGTGATAATAGTTCCAACTTGATGGGCTTGTGGTTGAGAGTTAAGATAAGGCTTGTAAAGGCTTAGCATTGGGCTGGGCTCAGTAGATGGCTGTGAATTACACTGCTTCACCCAAGGTCACAGCTGGCCAGTGGATGATTCCTCTAAAGACGGAGTATTTCTAAGACAGACTTGGGTAAAAACCTGCCTCTGCCTTCCCTGCACAGGCCTCTGTGCACACTGTTCTCTGGAAGCTTTAGAAACAACAGGTCCTTTAAAGGACGAGAATAGACCGAGCACAGAGGAGGGAGGGAGGGGACCCTCAGTGCTCGTAGCCAAGAGAACAAGGAGAAAGTCAAGGCCTTGACTGTAGCCCTCACAGGCTCCAGAGAGAGAGACTAAAGTGCTAATGACACCAGCAAAGGTGGCATTAGCCAGGGCCCCTGCCCCAGCCCCCAGTGGCAGCCTGTGGTGAATAAAACAGGAGCTGTGGGTCATCACCTGGCGGTTCAAGTTCCTCTCCTTTTCGTATGTGGTGAGGTTTCCACTGGAACCTTCTTCCTTCAAGGCTCCCCCCTCAGTGATAGTCCAATCAGGAAAACGGAAATTGAAACGACACTAATTTTTTTCTTTTCTTTTTTGCTGAGGATATAATATTTATGTTTAATACTGCTGATTGCTTTAACATCTCTTTGTTTGATATTAGTATTGCCACATCAGCTTTCTTTATCGTTTACACAGTATATCTCTTTCCATCCTTTTCCTTTCATCATTGTGTTTAAAATATGTCTCTTGAAAGCAACATATAGTTAAGCGTTGTTTGCTTGTTTTTGAAACTACACTAATTTTTAAAAAAATTTTTATTGGGGTATAATTGACTTACAATGTTGTGTTGGTTTCAGGTGTACAGCAAAGTGAATCTGTTATACAAATACATATATTCACTCTTTTTTAGATTATTTTCCCATATAGGCCATTACAGAGTATTGAGTAGAGTTCCCTGTGGTATACAATAGGTCCTTATTAGTTATCTATGTTATGTATAGTAGTGTGTATGTGTCAATCCCAATCTCCCAATTTATCCCTCCCCCACCCCTTCCCCCCCAGTAACCATAAGTTTATTTTCTACATCTGTAACTCTGTTTCAGTTTTTGTAGATAAGTTCATTTGTAGCCTTTTTTTAGATTCCACATACAAGCAATATCACATGATATTTGTCTTTCTCTGTCCGACTTACTTCACTCAGTATGACAATCTCTAGGTCAGTCCATGTTGCTGCAAATGGCGTTATTTTGTTCTTTTTTATGGCTGAGTAATATTCCATTGTATATATGTACCACATCTTCTTTATCCATTCCTCTGTTGATAAGGTTGCTTCCATGTCCTGCTATTGTGAATAGAAACTACACTAATTTTTTAAGAGAGGATTTAAATAAGGGAATTGGTGAAAGAGCAAAAAGGAAAGGTTCAGGATGCCCAGAGATTAATAATTAGAAGCAGCAGCACCCCCTCCCAGGGATGGGGGCAGAAAAAAAGTAGCATTATTAAATCCTGGAAGGCCAGAAGAGGGCCCCAGTTTCTGGAAGGGGCGCTCCATGCAGCTGGTGTCAGACCTCTGAGGAAGAGTGCTGCACGTTTGGTGCTGGGACACCTGAGGAAAAGATACCCCAGGGCGTGTCCCCAGAGCTCTGCGGGCAGAGCTTGGCTTGGGGATGCTCAGTTCACGAGGAAAGCCATGGAATTGTACTCTGACTGCACTGTGCACACGGCTGGGCTGCTGCCTGGGCCTTGGAGGAAGCATGGCAAACCTTGTGCAGGGAGTACCACGGACGCTGCTGGAGGGTGGGGCTGAAGCTAACCACTGCTGCTGGTGCCATAAATATAGGAGCAGAAAGCAAGGAGGAAGTCTCTTCTCCTGCCTTTCGCTCCTGCCAGGGCCTGCCATTGGCAGAACCTAACTGCAAGCCAGCTGGCAGGGAGTCTGGCAAACATGGTTGGCTGGCTCTCAGTGCAAGCATTTCCAAGCGGAGTATGGAGGGTGGATTTGGTGCTGATCAGCAATAATAACTAACACACACACACACACACACACACACACACACACACACACAACACACACACACACACACACACACACACACACACACACACACACACACACACACACACAC
>NW_020837992.1:7079170-7269644 GCF_003676395.1 Aethalodelphis obliquidens | reverse complement strand
CACACACACACACACACACACACACACACACACACACACACACACACCCTGGGGCGCACTATCTAATTCCACCCTCCTGGTGTTCATATATAGATTGTAGTAAAGAGTTTTATTCCCAAATTAGAAAGACAAAACCAAAGACCAGAGAAGTTCAGTGATTTGCCCAAGTCAGTCAGTCAGTCACCAAATAGTCCTTGAACGCCTACTGTGTGCCAGCCATTGTTCTACCTTTAGGACCACAACAGGGAACAAAACAGAGCTTGTTTCAGTAAGGACACTTGTATTATAACTGGGGGAGTGGAGACAATGGGATGAGGAGATAATCAAAGCACACATAGAGACAGGTAAATACATCAGTACTCTCACGTACCAAAAGCAAATAGGTGTTATGGGAAGTTAGAAGAGGTCCAGGCTTCAGGGGACAGGTATGTCCTAAATACCAAGAAACCAAGTGAATGGCCAGTGGCCACTCTGAGTCACCCTCCGCATCTGTGAACTGAGAGCTTTGCTCTCAGGTGTGGAAAGGTTCTTCATCAGAGCAGATTCTGCAGAGCAGCAGATCAGGGGGCGTCTCGTCATGATGAAGCTGGAAGAGGTAAGCAAAGGCCTTGAGCCCTCAGTGGCAAGGCCAGAGCTGCTCTCAGGAACTGTTAGTTGCCCCCTCTCGTTAGGAGAGCGGCTCAATCCACGGCTCAGGAACAGAGCAGCGCCGACCTGTAAAGAGTGCCAGCATCATAAAAAGGTGGGCTGCCCTGGATGGTGCGAGTAGGATAAAGGCACACAGGGTCTAAACCATCTCCAGGATTCTAAGGAGAAGCCCCTGGCCTGGCCTCCCTCCCACTCTGTCTCATTCTCCGTGGGTCCTCTGTAAAATGCAGCTGCTTCAGATCAGCTCAGGCCAGGAAAGCATTGGACCATCAGCTCCTGAGGGGAGGGTTCTTTTTGCTTTCCTTAAATGTGGACCAGCCACCTCGCCCATCATATTCAGTGGGCACTGCATGAAGACTTTTTGAATGGCTGATCAGAGCTGTTTCCTTGTGGAATGAGGTTTTGGGAGGGTGTCATTTCTCTGTAAGACACAACATGAGGTTTAAAACCAGCGCGAGGGATTCAGGATAGGTCTAAGAAAGGAAGTACTGAGCACAGAGGGCCCCGGCTGCTCTCCTGACAGGGTCTGGGGCGGGGGTAGGGGCCAGATGGGGTGGTCCAACTCCACGGGTGATTCACTGGGGCCTCTCTGGTGTCAGAGGAATGGGCTATGTGATCCAGGCCCCATTCCATCCCTAGGATGGAATGCATTCTAGGGTGCCTACAGCTGCAGACCCCGAAAGCTCCTCCCTACCTGGGGGACAGGGCGTGGCTCCTCTCCCCACCTGCACGTGCCCTGCAGGCAGAGGGCTCAGACAGTACAGACATAAATCACCCTGGCCGAGTTATTTTTGTCTTCAGATTCAGCATCTCAGGGCTCTGTCCAAGATGGAACTTGGAACTGGGAAGTGGGGTTAGGGATGCCTGGTGTCCAGGAGGGAAGCACAGAGGGAGAGAGGGCTGGTGTAGTCAGGAGGGTCAGGGGCTACATGTGTGCAGCTGGTACACAGGCACTGAGCAGGGACATCTTGTCTTCTGAGCGTGTGTGTGTGTGTGTGTGTGTGTGTGTCTGTGTGTACACGTGCATGACCTCTAAACAAGAGTGAAATAATATGCCTACGTGGCAGTCTTGCTGTATTTCCCAGTATATGTCTATTTTTAGGTCACTGGTTCTCAAATAGAGGTGAAGTTTGGGGCAGGGGGTAGGATGCATAGACATTTTAATTTCATTTTTTAACTATATAATTCAGTGCCATTAATTACATGTACAAGATGGTGCGACCATCACCATCTTCCATTTCCAAAACATTTTCATGATTACAAACAGACACTCAGTAACCGTTAAGCAATAACTCCCATTCCCCGTTCCCCAAAACTCTCATAGCATCTAATGTACTTTTTGTCTGTATAAATTTGCTTATACTAGATAAGTGGATCTTATAAGTGGAATCATATAATATCTGTCTTTTTGCACCTGGCTAATTTCACTTAGCATAATGTCTTCACGATTCAGCCATGTTTTAGAAGGAGTCAGAACTTCATTCCTTTTCATGATTGAATAATATTCCATTTTATGTTTATACCACATTTTGTTTATCCATTAATCTGTTGATTGACATTTGGGTTGTTTCCACCCTTTGGCTATGGTGAATAATACTGCTTTTGAGAACTGGTGTACAAGTATCTGTTCAAGTGCCTGCTTTCAATCCCTCTAGGTGTATATCTAGGAGTGGAATTGCTGGAATACATAGTAATTCTGTGTTAGCTTTTTGAGGAACTGCCGAACAGTTTTCCATAGAGGCTGCAGCATTTTATATTGCCGCCAGCAATGTGTGAGAGTTCCAATTTCTCCATACCCTGTCAAAATTAGTTATTTTCTGTTTCTGTTTTTTATTAAAAACCACCCTAAAGGGTGTGAAGTAGTATCTCATTATGGTTTTGATTTGCATTTCCTATGACATGTATTGTTGAATATCTTTTCATGTGCTTTTTGGCCATTTGTATGTTTTTCTTTGAGAAATGTCTGTTCAAGTTATTTACCCAATTTTTAGTTGGATGGCTTGTATTTTGTTGTTGAGTTGTAGGAGTTCTTTATATATTTCTGGTCATGAAATCCTTATCAGATATTTTCTCCCATTCTGTGGTCTGTCTTTTCACTCTCTCGATTGTATCCTTTGATGCACAAAAGTATTTAATCATGAAGTCTAATCTACCTATTTTTCTTCTATTCCATATGCTTTCAGTTTCATAGATAAGAAATCATTGCCAAATCAATATTACAAACATTTCTCCATATGTTTTCTTCCAACATAAAATTCAGTTTTATGGTTTTATCTCTTACATTTAGATCTTTGATCCTCTGTGAGTTAATTTTTGTATGCAGTGTAAGGAAATGGTCCAGCTTTGTTCTTTTGCATATGGATATCAAGGTTTCCCAGCATCATATGATGAAAAGACTGTCCTTCTTTGGAACCTTTGTCAAAAATAATTAACTGTATAGGTTTAGGGTTTATTTCTGGATTCTCTATTCCATTCACTGTTCTGTAAGTCTGTCCTATGCCAGTACCACTCTATTTTGATTACTGTAGCACTGTAGTAAAGATTTTATATCAGGAAGTATGAGACATCCAACGTTGTTCTCCTTTTTCAAGATAGTTTTGTCTATTCAAAATCCCTTGAGAATATATATGAAATTTAGGATGTATTATTTTATGTGTGTAACAATGCCATTGGGATTGTACTGAATCTATAGATTGCATTCACCAGAATTGTCATATTTTTTAAATTAAAGTATAATTGACATACAACATTCCATTAGTTTCAGCCGTACAACATAATGATTTGACGTGTATACATTGTGCAGTGATCACCACAATAAGTCTAGTTACCATCTGTCACCATAGAAAGTTACAGAATTTTTTTGGTGTGTGTGATGAGAGCAACTTTAATACTTGCAATACAGTATTATTGACTATATTCACCACGCTGCACATTATATCCCCATGACTGATTTATTTTATAACTAAAAATTTGTATCTCTTGATCCCCTTAACCTGTTTCACCCACTCCCCGATACCCTCCCCTTGGCAACTACCAATCTGTTCTCCATATCTATGAGGTTTTTTTGTTTGTTCATTTGTTTTGTTTTTTAGGTTCCACGTATAAGTGAACTCATGAAGTATTTGTTTTCCTCTGATTTATTTCATTTAGCATAATACCCTCAAGGTCCATCCATGTTGTCAAAAATGGCAATATTTCATTCTTTTTTATGGCTGAGTAGTATTCCATTGTGTGTGTGTGTGTGTGTGTGTGTGTGTGTGTGTGTATTTCCTGCACCTTCTTTATCCGTTCATCCATCGATGGGCACTTAGTCTGCTTCCATGTCTTGGCTATTGTAAATAATGCTGCTACAAACATTGGAAGTGCATATATCTTTTCAAACAAGTTTTTTCATTTTCTTTGGCTAAGTATTCAGAAGTGGAATTCCTACGTCATATCGTAGTTCTATTTTGAAATTTTTGAGGAACCTCCATATTGTTTCCATAGTGACTGCACTAATTTACATTCCCACCAACAGAGCACAAGGGTTCCCTTTTCTCCACATCATCGCTAACACATGTTATTTCTTGTCCTTTTGGTAATAGCCATTCTGACAGGTGTGAGATGATAGCTCATTGTGGTTTTGATTTGCATTTCTCTGATGATTAGTGATGTTGAAGATCTTTTCATGTGCCTGATGGCCATCTGTATGTCTTCTCTGGAAAAATGTCTATTCAGGTCCTCTGCCTACTTTTTAATTGGATTGTTTGCTTTGTTGTTATTGAGCTGTATGAGTTCTTTATATGTTTTGGATGTTAACTCCTTTTTAGATATATGATTTGCAAATATGTTCTCCAATGCAGTAGGTTTCCTTTTTATTTTGTTGATCTTTTCCTTTGTTGTACCTAAGCTTATTAGTTTGATGTAGTCCCATTTGTTTATTTTTGCTTTTGTGGCCATTGCCTTTGGAGTCAGATTCAAAAAAATATCACCAAGTGTGATGTCAAGGAGCTTACTACCTATGTTTTCTTCTAGGAATTTTATGGTTTCTGGTCTTACATTCAAGTCTTTAATTCATTTTGAGTTAATTTTTGTGTACGGTGTAAGATAGTGGTCCAGTTTAATTCTTTTGCATGTAGCTGTCCAATTTTCCCAACACCAGTTATTGAAGAGGATATCCTTCTCCATTTTTGCCTCCTTTGTCATAAATTAGTTAGCTATATATGTGTGAGTTTACTTCTGGGCTTTCTATTCTGTTCCATTGATCTATGTGTCTCTTTTTATGCTAATACCATACTGTTTTGATTACTGTAGCTTTGTAATATAGTTTGAAGTCTGGAAACATGATGCTTCCAGATTATAATTCTTTCTCAAGATTGCTTTGGTTATTTGGGATCTTCAGTGGTTCCATATAAATTTTAAGACTTTTTGTTCTATTTCTGTGAAAAATGCCATTGGAATTTTGGTTGGGATTACATTGATTCTGTAGATTGCTTTGGGTAATATGGGCATTTTTACAATATTATTTCTTCCAATGCATGAGCATGGTATATCTTTCCATTTTTTTGTCTTCTTCAATTTCTTTCATTAATATCTTATAGTTTTCAGTGTACAGATCTTTCACCTTCTTAAATTTATTCCTAGGTACTTTATATTTTTACAGTTGTAAATGAGATTGTTTTCTTAATTGTAGTTTATGATGGTTCATTATTAGTGTATAAAAATGGGACAGATTTTTATATGTTGATTTTGTACCCTGAAACTTAACTGAATTCATTTATTAGTTCTAACAGTTTTTTTGGTGGATTCCTTACGGTTTTCTATATATAAAATCATGTTATCCACAAACAAATAGTGACAGTTTTGCCTCTTCCTTTCCAATTTGGGTGCCTTTTATTTCTTTTTCCTGCCTAATTGCTCCGGCTAGGACTTCCAATTCCATGTTGAATAAAAATGGCAAAAATGGGCATCCTTGTCTTCTTTCCAATCTTAAGGGAAAAGCTTCCAGCTTTTCACATTTGAGTAGGATGTTAGCTGTGGGTCTGTCATATATGGACTTTATTATGTTGAGGTACATTCCATGTATAACCATTTTGTTCAGAGTTTTATCATAAATGGATATTGAATTTTTCCAAATTCTTTTTCTGCATCTATTGAGACGAGCCTATGATTTTTATTCTTCATTTTGTTAATGTGGTGTATGACGTTGATTGTTGTGAATATTGAACCACCCTTGCACCCCTAGAATAAATCCCAGTTGATCATGGTGTCTGATCCTTTTAATGTGTTGTTGAATTCAGTTTGCTAATATTTTGTTGAGGATTTTTGCACCTATGTTCATCAGGGATTTTGGCCTATAATTTCCCTTTTGTGTGGTGTCCTTCTCTGGTTTTGGTATCAGTGTAATGCTGGCCTAGTAAAACTTTTCAGAAGAGTTTGAGAAGGATAGGTATTTAATCTTCTTTGAGTGTTTGTAGAATTCACCTGTAAAGCCATCTGGTCCTGGACTTTTGTTTGTTGGGAGTTTTTGTTTGTTTGTTTGTTTTAAATTACTGATTCAATCTCCTTACTAATAATTGGTCTATTCAGATTATATTTCTTCATGATTCAGTCTTGGAAGATTGTATGTGTCTAAGAATTTATCCATTTCTCATGGACATCTATTTTTTAAAAGATCATCAGGTGGTTCTGGCCCTCTTCCCAGATGATAACCACTGCGGGGACAGGGGAGGTGGGTGACTCTAGGCTTCCTCCCACAAGGCATTGCCAAAGTGAAGGAGCTCTGAGTTACACAGGTGGGCCATGTGCTTCAAGGATGGAGCTTTTGATGAGAAGTGGGGAGAGGTTAAAAGCTCTTCAGTCTCTAAGAGGTGCCATTTAGGGCTGGTCTCCCCAAGTTTTCTTCTACTCTAATGATTTCTTCTGAGAATGGGGCCACTGTGACCCTTCTCCCTGAAAGGCCAGTGGGGTGAGTGGGGGCCCCTGGGAGTGGAGGGATGGACAGGCAGGCTACTAAAACTGCCTCTGATAGGACTAAAGGTAGCCTCATGGCTTACAGATGGTTTCATCCGGCTTCCTAGGGTGGGAGACAACAGAGGAATCGGTAGCATGTGTTTCTTGGAGATGTCCACAGTGCTGCAAATGCCTCTTGGGAACATGGTGTAGGTGAGGCCACAGGTTGAGATTCAGAGTTTTCAGATCATGTCCATTTCTCTTATACCATGACCTGGCATGCCTGTCTAGAAGCAAGCCATGTTTCATTTCATCTGCCCTTTCCTCTGCTTCCCTGGGTCACTCCCTCCATACCTGTCATTAGCTAGAGTCACAGCTTTCTACCTGGTCTCCCTCCCTTCAGTTGTCCAAACACCCCACCCCCCTTACCCAGTCATTTCTTTTTTTTTTTTTTTTTTTTGCTGTACGCGGGCCTCTCACTGTTGTGGCCTCTCCCGTTGCGGAGCACAGGCTCCAGACGCGCAGGGTCAGCGGCCGGGGCACAAACCCGTGTCCTCTGCATCGGCAGGCGGACTCTCAACCACTGCGCCACCAGGGAAGCCCTACCCAGTCATTTCTTAAACCTTGCTGCCCTTTGTGCTTTGCACAAAGAGAAAGGTTCTTGTGGCCCCTGGGGCAAAGCTCGGAGATGGCCTCCCCTGCTGGGAGGTTACACGGGAATAATTGAGATGTAGCTCTGATGTAGCTTGTGTGTACAGCAGTCTACCTTGCACCAGCGCTGCCTGAGAGCCAAAGCAAGCATTAGCGTCTTCAGCTTGCAAATGAGGAAAATAAGGCTGAGAGAGGAAAGTTTCTCGGCTAGTTGTGGCTGGGGTATGACTCAGACATGGTTAGCTGGCTCTACACACAGTGCTGGAAGAGGATTCTGTGAGAAAACAGAACGCAGACTCAAGCTCTGGCCTCCTCTACTTCTGATGGTGTTTGCAGAGAAGGCTGCTTGAGCCCTTGGGTGGGCTCACCTTGCTACGTGGTCCAGGCTGCTCCCTCCTGTGCACCCCTCCTGAGTGAGCCCCGACTCTCAGTGGTCATTGTGGGACCAGGCGTGACTCTAGAGCTGGGGTATGGTGCCCACACTTTAGCAGGGACAGGGAGACCTCTGTCCTGGCCTAGGAAGGCAGTGGAGCTACTGGGGCAGAGACCCCGCTGTAACGCAATGCTGCACGGGCAGAGAATGCAAGTGTGAGGATGGAGGAGACCCCCTCTAGTCACCCCTCTTACACATGCACCCCATATTCCATAGGGGAGGGGACTAGGCCTCAAAAGGAAAAGCTCAGGGAGCCAATAACCCTCTCCCTTATCATTAAGAGCCCTCCACCTCCGGGGAGCCCGTCTCCAGACCACTCTTTCTACTCCCCACCCCCACCCAGGCGCTCTTGCTTCTGCACGGCCCTGTGGGGAATGCAAGATTCCTCCCAACTGGGCTCCCAGTTCCTCCCCACTGCATCCCCATCACTGAAACACCCCCCAGGGATAGGGGCAAACGGGACTAGCTCTCCAGATGAGTCCCATCGCTTCGTTCAGGGCTGCTCTGCTGAGAGCTCACAAGAAGGCACATGCACCCGAGTGCACATCAGGGAGAGAACTGGTCCTCACTCTGGGATTCTCCCACACCACCTCTCCCCTCTCCCCGTGAGGCGGGTGGGAGACTTCGCCGTATAGCCCAGGTGTGCTGAATGTCTGGAGTTCAGATGTGAGTGGGACGGTAGTGGATGCTTTCTCAAGGAGGGCAGAACCGGCAAGTTTCCTTGGTAGCCGAGCGGCTGCGCCCTGATGGAGCAGTGGGAAGGCACCCCACTTGGGGGTGATGTATTTGATGGCTCTGAAAGTCAGCATCCTAGTATAAGAAATGGGGATTTTAACAGTGCAACAGAAAATTATTTATTGGGAGAGTCAAACCCTAGAATAATCCAGTGAAATTGTTTTAACCATCATGTTTCAAAACTAGACAATTGCTTGAATTGAATTCTTTGCTCTAGTGCTTTGTGCGTGGGACGGTATGATCTGCTGGCTGAAACGATGAGTGTCACAGTAGCCCAGTCACATGCCACAGGGTGGCACAGATCACAAGGGACGGTGACAGTGATGTCAGAGCCAACTCTTCAGTAACATACAAGTTCTCAGAATTCTCAGTTGTTTGTCCATTTTGGTAGAAAGCGACAATTTTTAAGAGTGGAATTACAACTATGCAACTATGCAAATATATGCTTTGTATCCAATTCTTTAATCCAGAAAAAATTAAGAGAATGCAGCCAACCAGAAGATGTTGGGGGTGGGAGGTGGATGGATCTTTCCTTAATTATTGTCCTCTTTTGGCGGTGAGAAGGACAAACTGCAGAGGTAATCCAGAGTACATCAGGTGCAGGCTTGCCTGGGTGAATGACTTCCGTATCCACTTCACCGGGTGGCTGTGAGGAGTGAGTCACAGATGTGTACAAAGTGCTTAGCCCAATATCTGGTCCTTTGTTGAATGCCTGGTTGGTGTTAGCTGCTACTTGTGTTGAAGGCTCAGCTGAGGAAGGGAGAAATGCTGGAGAGTGACTCGCATGTAAGGTGGTGATGAAACGTCAAGTCTCAGCGCTCGCCTGTCTCTCCCGACGCTGGGCTCCCCTTGCTGCTGTTTTCAGGACAGACCCTTTCCCGTTTTCCAGGCCGGAAGGCAAAAGGAATATTCAGAAGACTATGCCTAGGGTGGAGATAAACCTGGTCCCAACTTTCCAAAGCCATGATAAGCAGGATTGTGCAGGAGTAGAAGGTTGAAGAGGGTGGAGGGCAATGAGCTGAACCCTCAGACAGGGAAGTATTTGGTGGGTTCTATTTCTGCAAGTCGCAGTTCATCTTCACTTTTTTTTAGATTATTATAGTTGATTTACAATATTGTGTTAGTTTCAGGTGCACAGCAAAGTGATTCAGATGTATGTATATATATATATATATAAAATTTTCCATTATAGGTTACTACAGGATATTGAATATAGTTCCCTGTGCTACACAGTAAATCCTTGTTGCTTATCTATTTTATGTATAGTAGTAGTTTGTATCTGTTAATCCCATACTCCTAATTTCTCCCTCCCACTCTCTTTCCCCTTTAGTAACCAACCGTAAGTTTGTTTTCTGTCTGAGTCTGTTTCTATTTTGTATATAGATTCATTTGTATTATTTTTTAGATTCCACATGTAAGTGATATCATATAATATTTGTCTTTCTCTATCTGACTTACTTCACTTAGTATGATATTCTCTAGATCCATCCATGTTACTGCAAATGGGAATATTTCATTCTTTTTAAAGGAGTAATATTCCATTGTGTGTGTGTGTGTGTGTGTATGCCACATCTTCTTAAACCAGTCATCTGTTGATGGGTACTTGGGTTGTTTCCATGTCTTGGCTAGTGTAAATAGTGCTGCTGTGAACACTGGGGTGCATGTGTCTTTTTGAATTATGGTTTTCTCAGGGTATATGCCCAGGAGTGGGATTGCTGGATCATATGGTAGCTCTATTTTTAATTTTTTGAGGAACCTCCATACTGTTTTCCATAGTGGCTGTACCAATTTACATTCCCACCAAAAGTGTAGGAGGGTTCCCTCTTCTGCACACCCTCTCCAGCATTTATAACTTGGAGACTTTTTGATGAAGTCATTCTGACAGGTGTGAGGTGATACCTCATTGTGGTTTTGATTTGCACTTCTCTGATAATTAATGATGTTGAGCATCTTTTCATGTGCCTGTTGGCCATCTGTCCTCTTTGGAGAAATGTCTGTTTAGGTCTTCTGCCCATTTTTTTGATGGGTTGAGGGGTTTTTTCTTTTATTATTATAATGAGTTGTATGAGCTGTTTGTATTCTTTGGATATTAAGCCCTTGTCGGCCACCTCGTTTGCAAATATGTTCTCCTATTCTGTAGGTTGTCTTTTCGTTTCATTGATCATCTCCTTTAATGGGAAAAGGTTTTAAGTTTGATTAGGTCCCATTTGTTTATTTTTGCTCTTATTTCTTTTGCCTTGGGAGACTTATCTAAGAAAATATTGCTACAATTTATGTCCCAAGAATGTTTTGTCTGTGTTCTCACTAGGAGTTTTATGATGTCATGTCTTATATTTAGGTCTTTAAACCATTTTGAGTTTATTTTTATATATGGTGTGAGAGAACATTCTAATTTTATTGATTTACATGTAGCTGTCCAGCTTTCCCAACACCGCTTGCTGAAGAGCCTGTCTTTTCTCCATTGTATACTCTTGCCTCCTCTGTTGTAGATTAATTGACTGTAGGTGTGTGGGTTTGTTTCTGGGCTCTCTGTTCTGTTCTGTTGATCTGTATGTACGTTTTTGTGCCCACACCACGATTACTGTGGCTTTGTAGCATTGTCTCAAGTCTGGAAGGGCTATGCCTCCCGCTTTGTTCTTTTTCCTCAGGATTGCTTTGACAATTCTGGGTCTTTTGTGGTTCCGTATAAATTTTAGGATTATTTGTCCTAGTTCTTTGCATCTTCCACTTTCTTAAGTTCTCCTATGGAATCATGAGACAGCATAGTGTTAACCTGATTTCAAAGGTCATGATTAGTGCTTCCCTAGACAGGGAGGAGGTGTTGTTGAGGGAGAGTTGGAGGCTGAACGCTGGTCTACCTGTCTTAGCACTGGAGCAACTCTGATGGGAGAGGCGTGTCACCAGCTCCACATTTGGCCCCATTTCTTCCTGCTTGATTGGTGACTTGGCTCACACTGAGGAAAGACGGGTGGGAAGAGAGACTGCTCTGGCTGGGAGAGGTTGAAAGGTCTACGAGACGTCGATATAGCCATGCTGTGTGTGGGAGAATTCAGGTTTAGAGTTGGGGCTGGAGTGAAAAGCAACATTACTTTGTGAATGTGAAGGGAGGGAGAGGTTTCTCACAAGTGTCACTTCACTGCATCGCTGCAGCAAGGTTGGAAGTAGGAATTTTTGTTGAGAAGACAACTGAGGCTTAGAAAGATCAAGAAATTTCTTCAGGGTCACAGCAGGGTGGGCGTCTGTACCAGTCTCGTCAGCACCTCTGTTGGCTCTTAGCTGCATGAAGGTGAGGTGAGCATTGAAGCAGAAAGACCTCATGGAGCACAGAGAGCAAAGGGCAGGGCTTTGGGGGAGGACCGCATTTAGGGGATGGAGGAAGAAGAAGCCGTAAAGGAACCGAGTCCTAGGGCTGCCATTACAAATTGTCTCCATCTGGGTGGCTTAAAACAAGAGAAATTTATTCTCTCACAGTTGTGGAGGACAGAAGTCTGAAACCAAGTTGTCTGTAGGGTTGGCTCCTTCTGGAGGCTCTGAGAAAGAATCGTTCCATGCCTCTCTTCTAGCTTTTGGTTGCTGTCAGCAATCCTTGGCATTTCTTGGCTTGTAGCTACAAAACTCCAGTATCTACCTCCGTCTTCACATGACCTTTTGCTCTGTGTTTCATGTCTTCTCTTTTCTGTCTCTAAGAAGGACACTTATCTTTGGATTTAGGGCCCACCCTGATGCAGAATGATCTCACCTTAAGATTCTTAACTTGTTACATCTGCAAAGACCCTTATGCCAAGTAACATCACATTTTGAGGTTCGGGTGGACGTATCTTTTGGTGTCTGTAATTCAGTCTCCTACGCTGAGGGAGCACAAAGCAAGGAAGAGAGTGGCAAATGTGGCCCTAGTGAAAGGCCAGAGGCCAGTGGCTCCCACACAGCAGTGCCATCTCTTCTCTGAGCAGCAAACAAGGGATGTATCTGCTTCACTTGGTGGCTTTGAGAAGGAGAGATCCTCATTCCTCTTGGGTTTGAATCTTCCTGAAGACAGGAACAGGTGCATCTGTAGGAGTCTTTCAGACACAGGCCAGTCTGTCAACAGAACACCTTGCTGATCCTCTAGTTCTCAGTGGGGGCCCTTACAAGAGTGAATGAGATGATGCCACTCCTCATGGAATGTCACTAAGGGATCATGGTCATGGTCCCTAAGGGACAAGGCCATTCTTGATTAATGCCAGAAGAAAGTGCAGATGTTGCATGGTAGTGGGAGGGACTGGCCTGTGAGCCGCACTCTGAGAGCCACGGACCAGGCCACTTGAGAGCAGAGGACCTCTAACCTCTAGATTCTTCATGGATAAAGTCCACTGGGACCTCTGCATTCCGGTTCCTCCTAACTGGTGCCGTGCCCTGAGGGTAACTGGTGACCTCACCACTGTGCAAGGAGGCAAGGTCTTCCCAGTAACCAAAACACTCAGCTCATGTGTCTTACAGCTCCTCTTTCTTGCCTTGACCAATCAAAGCCTGACTCTCATGCTAAGTCACACCCCTATCCTGATAAATTAAAGGACCACACTAATAGGTCCTAATGTACCTAGTGAATCCTCTCCTTAAAAGCTCTGAGAGCCTCAGCCTCATGGCCTCTCCCCTCACCTTGGCCCGATCTCTCTGCTTCACAGTTCTGTCCCTGGATTCTTTAGAGAACTTGCTGATGGACTGGGAGTAAAAGAAACTAGTGGAGAGAGGTGGTGGGGCAGGGATGGGGGTTATCAACATATGTGAGAGAAAATCACCCTTTTCCCTAAAACCAAGGCATTTTCCTAGCAGAATGGCTTAGAACGTGGGCATGGATGGGGGCTCAGATGGCTGAGGTTTGAATCTTAGCTCCACTATCTGAGTATCCTTAGGTGGCCACCTACCCTTTCTAAGCTTGGTTTCTTCATTTAAAAAATGAGGATAAAGACTTTCCCCACCTGCTGGGGCTGCTATGAGGATGTCATGAGATAGCATACATTTAACAACGCCAAAAATTTAACAAAGTCAGCCCCTCCCACTGGGACTACTACCACAAAGATATCTTTCTCTGGTGGGTGGCCTTTCTGCCTTTGTGTCATTACATGTGCTTTTCCCTGTGTGAGCCCCTTTGCCCAAATCTTTCACCTTTTATTCCCAATTCCAGCTCATCCTTCTAGAATCATCTCACGGGTCGTCCCCACAAAGAATGATACATAATACATTTACTCAGCAACTATTAAATGTCAGGTACTCTTCTTAAGAGTTTACTTATATTATGCAACCTTATCCTCATGATAGCCCTATGAAATCAATAGCTTTATCTGCTTTTACAAAGGAACTGAGGCTTGGGGACCATGATCCCAAGTCTGTCTGGGATCCAAAGCTTGTGCTCATGTTGCACGTGACTCCACTGACTCCGCCCTCCCCCTCCCCACTCCGGGCACATTTAGCACCTTGTGCTTCAGCATGTGCCCACACGGAGGACAGCAGAGTGGCAGTGATCTCACCAGTCATCAGCCCTGGGGTTCTGAGTCCCTGGTCAGCAGATCTGGCCTGGGCTGCCTGGGTCAGAATCACCTGGGATCTTGTTGCAAATGCCAGTTTCTGACGCTGCCACGGGAAATTCTCCCTCAGTACATAACAACACCTCCTCCACGTGGTTCTGAAGTGCAGCTAGATTTGAGAACTGTTGTTCTGGTCCAGCCAAGCAAGGACATGACTTGCCCAAGGTCACATAGCAGCCAGTCAGCAGCAGAGTTGGGACCACTCTAAGCCTGTGTTCTTTCTACTGTTCTCTGTGTGTTTCAGATTTGGGCCATGCGTCTGAATTCAATTAAAACCAAAATAAATCCCTTTTGGTTTATCTATGGTTTTCTCTGATTCATACGTCAGTCTCTATTTATGCAAACCACTGAGAACTGACATTATGTAAATCTTTTTACTCCCCAATCTAAGCTCTTTTAAGCAACTGGACTCCCGTTCTCTGTGCTGTCAGAACTCTAGGTGGTCCATTTCCCTCCCAGGGCTGTCTTTCCCCTACATGTGCTGCAGGGACCCTGTTGCTCAGTGACCCTGAGGGGACTCCTCCCCTTGGTCTGGTCTTAAGGGGGCTTAAGAGGGACTGGGCCCTCCTTAACTGCAACCCAGAAGAGGCAATCGATGGTCCTGACTCACCTCAGCTTCCAGTGGGATTACTTTTTCAGATGAACTTGAAAATAACTGCTCAAGAAGCCCTGCAGATTGAAGAGCCGGGTGTCAATTCAGTTCAGCTCAACAACTGTTTGTTAACGGCCTCCCAGGCTCTAGGCCATTGCTTGCTGAGCCTTCAGAGGAATGTGGAGATAGATGAGTGAGGCACAGCAGCCACCTCTGCCCTGGGGCATTCTCTGTCTCCCCATATACAGTCAGTCACGAGCTGCTCAGCATTCAGCATGGGTCTCCCATGCCCAACACATCAGGCACCCCTGTGGGCTGGCAGGGCTCTGTCTGGCTAGGGAGGATCCAGACCTATCCCATCAGTGGTGCCTGGACCAGTGTTAGCCTGTGTCTAGGGCTGGACCTCCCCAGTGGGTGATTAGTGGGGGTCCCTGGTAATAACCTCTCCAGACAGACCCTGGCACCTCTCTGTTGATGTGGCCCCTGTCTACGGATCACTGATGTGAAGAAAGGTGACGTCAAGGCAAGAGCACCGGCCAATACCCTGAAGTTCTGTTTCTGCTTAGCTGCGTGACCTTGAGCAGGCCACCCTACCAACTAAACCCCAGTCTCCTCCACTGTCAGATTGTGGAGGAAGCCCTTGCACACCTCCCAGGAGCTTTAGCTTAAATGAGATGATGCACTTGAGTATGTGGAATATGCTATAAAACACAACACAAAGTACTGTATTATTAAAATCATTCATTGTTCATTCTCAAAGGGACTTTAGAGATGACCTCATCCAGTGGTTTTCATAATGATAGTTCAGGCCACAGAATCCTTTCCTGGGATGAAATCTTACATTGAAGCCCAATATGTAACAGGAAAATGGAAAGAAAGAAGACCCGGCACAACTCTGCTGGGAGCTGAGGGAGGTCGTTGTCCCACTGGGTGCGAAGGGGCGGCTTGCTCAGGGCCCAGCAGGGCTGAAATGAGCACTCCCGTCTTCCAATTCCTAGTCCAGGCTCTTCCCATTGACATCGGACTGTCTTCCACAGGAAGATCCAAGTTTACATAAAAGAAAAATTCAAGAGCAGTTGTCCTTAGATCTAAAATACTTGGTCAAATGCCTGGTCACAGCTGCCTCTGGAGATGAAGACTCCATGACTAACTTCTCCAAAAAATCAGCTGAAGCTAGTAAGCAGAGGCCTAGACCTCAGACTAGAAAAGCTGTTAGACCACATCAGCTCTGGTCCCCTTGGGGGAATGCTAATTTTACTTGCTGATTCTCAAAGGCAGGCTCAGGCATTTCTGCAGGGCAGAAAGATGTTCCCTAGTTTACCTTCCCATTGGATGAGCCAGTGATGTTCAGGTGGGGCTACCCCAGGCACACAAGATGACCCTTTAGGAAAAGCCAAGAAGCTTCAGAAGACTCAGCACAGACCCAGACACGCACGTCCCCTCCCCAGGAGAGCCCCAGCCCGTGAGTGCTGAACTGACCCCACTGATGATGTGGCCACAACATCCGAATATGCTGCCCAGGCCAGGCCCCTGGCCCCTGGTCCAGGATTCTGACCCCCATGAGGCATTTGGTTGAAGAGCCCAGTATTTCCACGCCCTCAAGGAGGAGCTACCATTTCCCGTCACACATATCCACCGTGGATGCATATTAAGCATTTGTGCGCCTACTGGTATACTTCATACTTCACCGTACAACCACTTGGTCTAGGAAGTTTGGGGTTGACTCCTCAATATCTGAAGAAGTACTTCTCTTTAGTCTTAAGACATCTCATTTCCGGTCTCAAGGGCCGCCTGACCTTTGATGTTGAGAGAGCTGTTAAGAGGACCCTGTGTGTTCTGAGCCAATCCCTTCCTTTTATAACATTATGACCTCTGTGATTGCATCTTTCCAGGTTAAGACAGTCTAACATTGATTCTTTGACTCATATTTATCTGTTCTTCACCCATTCATTTCTTCATCCATTCTACAAATATTTATCGAGGACCCCCTAGGTGCCAGGTACTTTCTAAGTGCTGGAAGTAGCGAACAAAACAGACAATCCCTGCTCTCGTAGGGTAGGTAATAAAGTTTTAAAAAGTAAAAGACACAATGTGACATGCAAAGTACAGTGCTAGACCTGCAGGGAGCCTTCAGAGGGCATAAGGTGTGGACGTAAGTAACTGGTATCTTGTTTGGGAATTGTTGCTTGCAAGGAATAGAACCCCACCCAAACGAGCTCAAGTAAAAAGGGGGATATTGATAAGAATCAGATGTCCTTCAGAATAAAGGCAGGACCAGAGCAATCGGCTCTAAACGCCATCATCTCTTTGGAGTATATTCACATTGTCATATGTTCTCCCTTCCTCCCTCTTTTTCTCATTCCTCCTCTCTGTCCCACCTTCCTTTCTTATCCCCTTTGCCCCTCCTCCCTTCTCTAAGAAGGGGTGTGAGTAGGGGAGGCAACAGATGGCATCACTACTACAGGTGGACGCAAGATAGTAATTAGGGCAGAAGAGTGGTGTGAGCACAGCAAGGGCCGTTAGGGTTGGGAGGTGGGAGGATGACTTAGAGCTCCATGAAATCAAAGAAGGCTTTCTGGAGGAGGCGCTGTTTGTGTTGGGCCTTGGTGTGAGGAGGATTTGGACTCCTCTTGGAGATCAGGGTCCATTGCCAGAACGGAGAAAGGAGGTGGAAGACTGCCAACTCAGAGCACCGGGAGGACAGACAGAAAAGGTCCTGATCACTCTACTTACCATCATCCCTCCATCCCTATGACGCCTTCAGTTAGGTTCCTCTTCAGAGTGGATGGGATTCTCCTGAGCGCCATGGCTTGGATCTGCAGGATCCAGACTACAGGAGCACATGGGCTATGGCTGAAAAGGACCTGGGGAGACAGGGTTATGAAATTACATAACCCTGGGCAGGGCAGAAGACGGGTAAGGGCAGGGCTGGGAGAAATGCTGTCCCGTGGAGGTCAGAAAGCCACTCACTGGGACCCAAGTAATGTGGCTTGAAGCTTTAGCCAGGTGGCAAGAGGGGCGGCTGCTCCGTCCTACCCACCTGTTAGTGTCAAGTCATCCAGTGACAGAAGCGTTGATGGAGAAGTCACGTGACAGGTGAGCCTCCAGTCTGCCAACGATGTGCTGACTGATCACTGGCATCAAGCACGCAATTCAGTGTGTGCTGGGTTCCTCTGGATTTATTGGCACTTTATATAAAATGACAACGTTGTCGGTCATATCTGAGAACCTAATGAGTGGCGCCATCCGAGAGCCCCGGGTGGGGGGGGGGGGCGGGGCCTTCCTGGAGGAGGTAGAATGAGTCACATATGATATGTGTCTACAAGTTAGAAAACAAAAAGGCCTTGAAATGGTGGGGACAGGAGGATTCGTTTTGAGCGTTCACAGTTAGCCAGTGCTTTCACATGAGTACTCTTCTGTTGGCTTTCCATCAAGTCGGAAAAGGAGGGATTTTTCCCACTTTTGAAGGAGGAAACAGAGACTCGGAAGTTAAGATACCTGTTGAGATCACACAACTAATTGGCAGAGCTGGGACTTAATTCTGTCTGACCCCAAAGCCCAGGCTCTGGGCTTGCCAACACACGTGCCTCTCCAAGAGCTGGGGGTCCTGCAGCAAGTCTCTGGGGCAGGTTCTGGGCTGGTCAGAGGCTGCCCGCACAGGGCTGTCCAGATTGTGACGATGGAAAAGCTGCCCCTGTCCCTCCCACAGACCTCTCCTCTACTTCTCAAGGATCTCAATTCCTCTGGTCCCCAAACCAGCATTTACAGTTTAAAAAATGACCTATTGCAGGTTGCTTCTTTCTTACAAGTTCAGGTATGGGATGAGTCAGACATGCCCCTGAGTGTACCTGCTACACGCAACATAAGTCAGAAATTACAGGGCTTTCCCGTAATCGGATGTCGGCGCAAGGGAAACCCTGTAATACGTGGCTTACGCCGCACTCAGATCCAGAGTCTTGAGACGGTATTGTTGGCTGCTGTCCATCCACTGCATGAAGCATTGTCATCGTCAGGAAGAACTTGTTGGACGTTGAATGGGTCTGGGGCTTAACTGCTTGAGTACAAGTGTCTTAGAGGAGACCTATCTGTTATGTGACATTTAGCCACTCTGAGCCTTGATCTCCTCTTCTCTAAAATGGGGATAACAATATGTGTCCCTGTGGCTTTACAGTGTCCTCGTAAGAAATATACGAAGTAACATTAAGGTCACGGGGCCTTTCTTCTCCCGTAAGCTCCCTGACGACAGGGAGGGCTTCTGTGTGAGAACAGCGTGTACTTTTCACAGCCAACTGCATTCACGTAGGGTCCAGATCTGCAGATGACAAGGGCAGCCGTAGCCGTCACCCTGCCTGGGAACCCGGCTGAACTTTCTTGCCCTGGACTGTGGTGTAGAACTTCAGTGCATCAGAATCACCGGGGGAGCCTTTTAAGTTACAGATTCAAGGGCTTCCCATCTGGTGACTTTTAGTGCAGTAGGTCTGAGGTGGGGTCAGAGAAATGAGTTTTGAAAAGCTTACCAGGTGATACGGAATTGCAGGCCAGAACGGGTTAAAGGGGACCCAGGCTCAGAGGCCAGGACAGGCTCCTTGGAGGAGGCCACCTGGCATCTCCAACCTCTAGGCCTGTAGAGATGGAGAGGTTGGGGGTTTGTTTCTGTTGAAGAGGATGACAGCAGGAGTCAATTCCTTGCTGTTGGAGAGGTGGGAACGAGGGTCAGCAAAGGAAAGTGATGGCAGTCACTGAGCAAGGACCTGGAGGTCTTGCAGGGATGTGACTGGACTGTGAGCCCCCTCCCTTAAGGCTGGAGCAGGACACCAGGCCTGTGATGGGCAGAGGGGCCGAGCTTCGCTGATGCCGCAGCTGGGTTAACAGGACGTGTCATTCTGTCTCCCTCCAGATCGTGTTCCGGAAGATCAGCGATGTGAAACGGGAGGAGGAAGAGCGCATGAAACGGAAGAACGAGGCCCCCCTGATCTTGCCGCCGGACCACCCTGTCCGGCGGCTCTTCCAGAGGTTCCGACAGCAGAAGGAGGCCAGGCTGGCCGCGGAGAGGGGCGGCCGGGACCTGGACGACCTGGATGTGGAGAAGGGCAGCATCCTCACCGAGCACACCCACCACGGCCTGGTGAAGGCCAGCGTCGTCACCGTCCGCGAGAGCCCTGCCACGCCCGTGGCCTTCCCTGCGGCCGCCGCATCCACAGGGCTGGACCACGCCAGGCTGCAGGCGCCGCCGGGGGCCGACTGCCTGGGCCCCAAGGCCGGCGGGGGTGACTGGGCCAAGCGCAAGGGCTGGGCCCGCTTCAAGGACTCCTGCGGGAAGGCTGCGGACTGGAGCAAGGTGTCCAAGGCCGAGTCCATGGAGACGCTCCCCGAGAGGACAAAGGCGAGCGGTGAGGCCACGCTCAAGAAGACAGACTCGTGTGACAGCGGCATCACCAAGAGCGACCTGCGTCTGGACAGCGTGGGCGAGGCCAGGAGCCCCCAGGACCGGAGCCCCATCTTGGCCGAGGTCAAGCATTCGTTCTACCCCATCCCCGAGCAGACACTGCAGGCCACCGTCCTGGAGGTGAAACACGAGCTGAAGGAGGACATCAAGGCCTTGAACACCAAAATGACGAACATTGAGAACCAGCTCTCTGAGATACTCAGGATATTAACTTCCAGAAGATCCTCTCAGTCTCCTCAGGAGCTGTTTGAAATATCGAGGCCCCAGTCCCCAGAATCAGAGAGGGACATTTTTGGAGCGAGCTGAGAGGTCTGCTGGAAAAAAACAAGTCGAAGACAAAACACCCTATACCCTCCTGCCCTATAGACATCACCTCTACCACACACACCTACGTGACCAACAACTTTCAAAGCAGCCTCTTCCCGACAGAAAATCCAAGTGGGACCAGTCGCTTAGGCACGCTCTCTCCTTTTCTCTATCTGGGGGAAGGTCCGGGAAGAGGAGTGTGCCACCACCCTGCAAGACGGCAGCCGCATCTGAACTGTCTTTGCACAACTTTGGAAGAGGAGGCACGCCATCTAAAGGGTATTTTCCTTCATTTTAAATTTTTTACTGCCATGATAGTTGTAAAAGATGAAAACTACCGGGAAAGAACAGCAGCCATTGGGGATTGGTGGGAGAGCACCGAGAACCCCTCGTGTATATTACCATGCTGGGCTCCTTCGCCAGGACCGCCGGAGACTGTGGTGGGCACAGGGGAGTTCCCAGCATTCCCTGCCCTTGGACAGCCTGTGTCTGAGGTCACCGTCTATTTCTCTACTGTAGTCATTTGTAACAAGCTCGGGACAGGGGGAGCTTGAGGGACAGGGAGGGGAGGGTAGAGCCTTTCGACTTTCTGTCTCTAACGGTTAAGGCCGAAAAGCAGCTGAGGTGCTTTGGGTGCCTCCTGTAGACACTTCGAGCCGGGAATCTTCAGGTCTCCTTTCCCAAAAGAAATGAGCCAAGTGTAAGAGCTGGAGAGGGGCGGTGGCGATCCAGAGGTTCTCTGGGCTATGGTCTGCACCCTGCTCCTATAGGATAGTGGAAGGGGAGGGCCCTGGAGGCCCCGGGTGAATCTCTGGCTCGGCTCCATGCCGCTGGCCTCATCACACAGGCCCTTTGCTTCTTTTCCTTCTTGACCTCTTCCCAAGTGTTCCTGTGGCATTCCTCAGGGTATGGGGCATCGGCAGGAAGGGTGATGAGCCCAGATTTGCTTTATTAGCAAAGCAGACACACACACATGACCTCAGAAAAATGATTGTAGTGAGTGCTGTGTTTCTATTATGACTCTTGTTGGGATTGCCCTAGAGAAGTTTGTATTTTGTCCACGGCATGGGTTCATTCTAGGACACTCGGGAGCCGTGCTTGGCCTTATTTTTAAGCTAATCTCTTTATTTCATACTAAAGTCAGTAGGACTTCAAGAGAAACCATGAGATTGCAGGGCTGTGATTGTAGTGGCTTCAGGAGCTGGAAAAAGAGAAAGAGGCAGGAGTTTCCGGACTGTCTCTGTAAAGTGATGGAGAGAGGTGGCTGCGGGACAGTGGTCCACGAGGAAGGTCTGAGCTTAGAATGATGATCACGGAGCCACCTATGGGCCATCCAGGTCCCTATGCCATGATGCTCGGGACTGTCCGCTGCCTCACAGTCCCCTGGGTTCAGGTTATTCGTGTGCTTGGGCTCCTTTCAGTGGTGTCTGAGAAAGGAAAGAGATCTCTCCCAGACAAAGTGGAGAAGAGGGGTCAGGACCCTAAAAATTGATAAGTAATATTGGAAGTTCAGCTCTAAAAACTCAGCTTTGAGAGAGTGAAATTAGGAGTGCAGGTGATCTGGAATGATTAGTGACAGCATGGAATCGTCTAGGGCACTGACCTTCTGCACATGTGATGCTGTGGCAATCCCGTCCTTAGCACCTCTGCCTGGCATTGCTTTGCAGTAGAGATCCTGGATCCCAAAGTTGATGTCCCTCAGTACTGAAGGGAACCTGACAGGTCAGGGCCTGCCCTACCAAAGATAGCTAGTGTTTCTGAAAGCCTCCTGTCTGAGCCTACCCGCTCTCTTTAGTCCTGCTCAGTGGCCATGGCATGACCCAGGACTTGGACCTCAGTTGTCTGTGCAAGAGTGGAGCTGTCCTCTCCTGGCTGCCAGGGTTGGCACAGACAGCCTTGGGGAGCAGAGTCTGAAAGGTCAACGTGAGGGTCCTTCCCCAGAGGCCCCACACACTCAGGCAGCTTCTTCCACGAGGCTTACAGGGGTGCCCCCGATGCTTCCCGAGGCTGAGACATTATTGGATTCAGCCTCAGATGGCAGCATACAAAGAAGAAGTGAAATTTCCCAGGGCCGAGAGTCATGACCGTTAATGACTCTGGGTAAGCCGTGGGGCTTTCAGCCTCTTTAACTTGAGAAGCTGCCAGCTAGCCTTCGGGGCTGCGGCTCTAAAATATCTGGGATCCCATCTGCTAGCTGCCCCTGAATCGTTCCAGCGTGCCATTCCTTAAACAGGCTCATCAACCTGCTTCCGGAGTTTAGGACTCACCACTTGTAAGGCAGGGCGAGGGCCCTGATGACTGCAACCTCCAACTTCAGAAGCACCTGCCCAGCACCCTGCAGGCCCTTCCCTCCAGCTCTGCCCGAGGGGTACAGGTGTCTATTAAGAAATGACCCCCCCAGCTGGTTCTGAGGGGCAAAGATGCTAATGTGTGAGGCTTTGAAGTCCAGACCTGTTTTGGGGGGAAAATAATGCTTCGTGAATGTACTGCTTGATCAACTCCTAGGATTCAAACTGGGCTAGTGATGAGAAACCCGGATCCGCTCATCTTGGGGTCGCAGGGCCTGCAACCCATGCTCCTGGGGGTGACAGCGCACCACAGGTATGGCTGTATATGCTTTTATTCTTCTCCCCTTAAGGATTTAAGGATTTTAGGGATTTTTGCTATAATGGTTTTCTCTGGAAAAAAAAACAAAAACAAAACATTTTTAAATGAGCCAAACCTTCTTTCCTTGCATTTTTATGACATGCACTTGGCCGTGGGCTGCTTCGTACTAACTACCTACACCCTTGCCCAGATGCCGCTCTGGCTTCCCAAGCAAGAACCACGAGCTTCAGATACCACTGACTCAGCCTTCCACTTATAAACCGTTCTCTGGTGGCTGAAGAGAGATTAGGGAAACGAAAGGTATTTGGGTATTGGACCCAACCTTTAGACTTCAGAAAAGTTACGCTGAGAGATGTAGCTTTACCTGAGCTATTTTTTTCTTTTCGAGGGAAGGGGACATGTCGTTATACCATTGCAGAGTGATTGCTGGTTACTTGATCTCTTACATCAGTTCCTTACTTTGAATGTCATTCATAGGGAGGCTCCATTTCCCAGAGTACCCTAACAGACAGGCTGTTTAGAGTAGGAGGTCCTGCCCCTACCACTTGGTTGGTTGCTGAACACGGCCACGCCCACCCCCGCCCCCACCTTGGCTGGAGGTGTGGGAGTGAGGGGTGAGTCGGTGAAATCAGGCGGTCAGCAAGATGGAGTGCTTGTTCTTGGTGGAGACGCCGTCTCCAGCAATGACTGCTGCCGTTCCATGTACCTACAAAGGCTGCCCCACCGGCTATGACGAGATTCCCATAGGAAGGAGTGGGAGGCAGCCATCTGGTTGAGAAACCTTGGTCCAGTGCACAGTCTTGGTACCTCCACCTTCATCCATCCCCTTCCCTTGCACTCACACCCCCTGGCTTGCTTCTTTCTAAGACCCTTCTATATATTCTGGACCTCAGATTAAATCTGTGGGCAAAGGGTTTGTAGCTCGTGGTAGGCAGCCAATGGCTTCTAAAAACTCTGATGCTACAGCAACATGGGCCCTAGCGTTTCAAGGCTGTTCCCGTTTCTTGTTATCCAATTCCTGGGCTTGTTTTACCCTCAGCCTTCTAGATCATCCTCTGCGCTGCTGCTGGTCCTGGAATCCTCTTTCAGAAGTGGAGTTAGCACAGCTCAGAGTAAAAATGCACCCCATCACACCACCCCATCCAGCGACCTTCCTCTCCTGAATCCTTAGGTGGGAAGGGAAAGCATTAAGCCAGCTGTTAAGCTTTGTGCCCAAGCCTGTGGGGAGTGGATGAATGCCTTCGAAATAATCAGGTACGTGTAGGAAGAGCCTCGTCTCCCCTTGCTGCCCTGACCACCAGTTAGCACATGCACCCTCTGGGAAATTTCAGGAGCCCTGGTGGACGTACAAGTGGACGTGCGCTTGATGCATAGGTTGTACAGTGTTTTGCAATAAAGATGTTTAGCCTTAAGACCCTTGAATGGCACTCCAACTGTGATGGAGCCGCCAACACTCCTCTCCTCTCCTCCCTCCTCATGTAGTGTTGCTTAAAGAGGAGGCCCACTGAGGGCGCACTCAGGCCCCCGGACAGCCTCTCTTCTGTCACTCCATCATTGTACTGCCTTCTTTCTCGCTTCGATAAAAATTACCTTCACCAGCTCTCGTGCCCTCCAACTGGACGAGATTTCACTGTCCTCCCAGCACTAGCTGCGGCCATCAGAGACAGCACCATTTTCTCACCCATCATGTTCATGTTGAGATGTTTTCATTTCCACCCCCTCACAGTTCAAAAGAATCAATGTGAACTTGCCTCCTGCTTAAATTAGTTTCAAATGAAACTTCATTCTCATGCGAGCATATCAGACTTATTCGGGAACCTTTAGAACTGGACTTGAATACACTGCAGGTGCCGGACCGGTGGGTGCCCTCCCCGCCCACCATTAAACTTTTCTTAGAGCCACTGTCTCTTTATCTGTGACTTCTGAGTCAGCCAACAGATCCATTAGCTGTTCAATGAGACGTTCACGGATCTTGTATCAGGATATGAACTGCTTTTATGCAAAGAGAGATGCAAACCCGCCCCCGCCCCCACGATGAATGTATTCTCAATATTCAGACGCCGTATCTGTGCATCTGTTGGAGACTGCCCACATCTGACATCTCACTGACACTGCGAGGACGCTTCTACTCACGAGCAGTTCGTCATCCTGGGGCTCCTCCTTGTATCAACACTCTTGCCATTGAGTCCTGCCAAATCCTTCATTGGATTTTTCTTCTTCCTTTGCATCTGTCACTTTGTCCACAGGAGCATGAATCAACAGACGTGCAGACGAGCTGAGGCTACTTGTGTGGTCAGCTGAGTAGGCTGACAGAACTCCACTGTATGACTGCAGCCTGGGGATGGTAAGAGGGACAGGTGGGCCCCTCCATTGATATTCCCTTCTCAACATTTTTAAACAAGCACAAATGATATTTGTTAAAAAAAAAAAAAGTTTAATTTTATTTATTATGGTAATAAACTATTTTATACATGATCATACATGATTGCTTTTGCCTTGCCTTTTATAGAATTTCCAGGCATTGAATTGGGTGTTCGCACCTAAGATGATGACAGAACAAGGTGGTACGTTCTAGTCCTTTTCAAGAGCCCGGGGAGCTCTCATTTGGATAGCACCTGTAACTCCGGTTTTCGGAGAACTTAAAATTCTAGAGACACCAAGATTGTGTGCCAGTCAAAGTACTGCATAGCAAGAGAATGGTTGTGAAGGAGCTTCACCATATGATCTTGAAATAGAGCTGTATCTGCTATACAAATGTACAGAGATGCTCTCCAAACCTGGCATCACTGGAAAATTGCGGTATGACACACTGAACACAGAACTGAAGCTGACCTCCCACCTAGAACTGAACTTTTTAACCTTTCTTGAACAATTTGGATTAAAATTTGTGTACTCGTGCTTTGCTGCCTTTTAAAACATACATACTGTCAAAAACTTTACTGAGTCTTTTTGGAATGACTCAGCGTCAACAGTATGAGTTCCGTTCTGTGCTTTAATTCACTAATCGTCACAGAAGCCATTAAGGTAGAGGACCGCGTGTCCCTAAGCTAGTCCTGTACACCAGCACTGTTTCAGTTCTGCTGTGGTTTGAACAGCTATTGCTTCCTGCTCATGGCAAGAGTCTCCACAGTACTGCCAACATGAGTTCTTATTTCATACTAACGGACTACATTTCAAAAATGGCGCTTTTCTTCTTATAGACAGTACAACTTAGGGATGAGGAATCTGTGATCTGCAAGCCCTATTCAGGCCTCTGCTGGATTTCATAGGGCCACAGTATAAATCCAGTATTTTTGATGACTTTCTCCCCACACCCTATTATTTTTTTACATTGCAGAAGAGCATAATAAAACTATTTTAAGGGTGATATTTTTTAAAATTCCAAATGATTGATGTTCATTGCAAAAGTCCCACCTCATAAAGCACTAAACATATTGTACTCTTTAGATATCCTCAAGGATGAAAAAAAAATCTTTCTTTGTGACTATGATTTTTATAATTAGTCAAAAGGACTAAGCAACACAGAGCCAAGTAATAGATACTACATTTTGGATGACAAATGGGTTTCAACAATAAAAAAGAGGGATTTTGTTGGTTGGTTTTAAAATAAAACAATTACCCTGAAGAAGGGCCTCAGAGAGGCATCTCACCATGCACTGAGAGAGGCCAGGACCGTCCAGATAATCTGGTTTCTCCACAGTTGGCCTTTCTGTATGGATGTGTTCTGGTACATTTGCTAGAAAAGAAACTCATTGTATTATGGTTAATTTGTTATACTTAATCAGTAATTCTATTGTTACCTTAAATAAGCAATGAGCAGTCTCAGTTTCTCTAAGGGGAAACCCCCTCCCACTAAATTACTGTTCTCCCAATATGCAGATCATTATACAATTATATATATGATTGATATATTTTCTTTCTACGTCTGCAGCCTTTAGTAGAACAAAAGGCTTCTTCTGTCACTTCTCAAATAAATTAATCTGCGGAAATAATGAAATAAACACTTTTCAGCCTTCTTGCACGGTCCCAAGAATTAGTCAAAATCACCAAGATTTTGCTGTCCTTCAGATGTTTTACTTGCCTCCTTGGGGCTCATCGTGACGACCATGCTTGGAGCTCTCCGGTTTGCTCACAGAGCTAGGTTGGAGTCGGAGGATCCTGGGGCTAGAAATGATCTTGGGATCTGTCTAGCTGTTTCCCTTCCCTGTGCTTGAAGTGGCCCAGGGCTGATAACTATGGAAAGTGACGCATCGGATGCACCTCAGCTGGAACTGCTCTGTCTGCTCAGACACCTCGGGAGTCTTTCCTTTAAAGGAACTCCAAGATTTGAGCTCATATGCATGAAAAGAGACATCATTTTCATATTACAGTTGGAGAAAAGCAAGAGGTTAAAGAAAACACTGGTCCTGGATAATCCACATATTGTGTAACCAGGCCTCAAATATATAGATAGCTAAAGACAGTAATCATTTACTCATTCCTGAGAACCACTCTAAATCATAGAATAGCTTGAAAGAAATTCAGGGCTATTACTTTCAAATATATTCACTGACTCTTCCAATGTAGTTGAACGAGTAAATAAGCCTATTTATTTTTATATAAATGGCGTCTCTGAAGAGTTGAAAATATTTTGCACTGTTTATATATGCACATGCATTAGACATTTCCCTGCAATCATCTTCACACTACCTTTTCCCCTGTAAACTTCAGCCAAGAGGGTTCTGGCTGACCACAAATCTTGAATGTGTTAAGAGTCCATGAAGTTTTACTGTATTCATCTGACGGCTCAATCTTCCTCAACTTCATCCCCGCCTTAAAACTTCGCAGCACCTTGGACTCACCTGCCTGTCTCCCCACCCCCCGTCCTTTACCAAGGCAGCTGCCGAGGCGACTGCTGCCCTGGTCTGCTTGCCTCCCTCCAGCCTCTGTCCTTTGCTGCAGCTAACACGGTGTGTGCCCCTCCCTGGCATCCACGGCTGGTCCCCTCCCAACTCTCTTCCGAGCAGAGTGGCTAGGAAGAAAGCACGTCGGCAAAATGGTCCTGCACCAGGAGTTTAAACCTCATTGAGCTAATAACCACAGCCCGGACACAAGGACAACAGCAAGTGACTAACGGGAGACAGCGGGGCCCAGACCAGGTCCAGGTGCACTTTCACTCAATGACGATTAATTCACGTGCTTGAGATGTTCTATTCTCCCACAACTGGGTACACTCTGGACTCAAATTTTGAAACTGCTTCACTTACCCTCTTGCCCCCTCAGAAGACAAAAATCCAAAGCCACACAGAAGTATTCTGAATTATCTACCACTTGGGGCCATTAGTGGCCTGTCAGCATCTTTCCAGAAGAGTGAATAATTCAGAATTAGGTACGTGTGTTTTGATTTTAAACATTTTCCTCAAAAAATATTCAAAACAATTTTACAAAAATATGAATTATCTATGTGATAGAAAAGGCTCCATTTTATTGGAAACAAAACAAAACAAGGTAAACCACAGAGTGTAAACCACAGAGTGTAAACTGCTCAGTGGGAAGATGACTGCTGAGACTTGTGTGAAGAGAGGAGAGACCACAGGAAGTCATCTTTACCCTCTATGACTTGCCTGATAGCACCTGTCTGTGATACACTATTCCTTGGTTTTTAAATTCTGCTTCGTTATTGGGAAAGAGTTAACTGTCAGGTAGAGGAACTGCCATGTTTATACTTCTCTGCAAATCTAGGGAAGAAGCAGCCAAATGTAGATCAGCTCAAGTAACAGCTCTCCTTGGGTACTGACTCCTTGCAATGCCACAGAACACATTCAGTCTTCTATGACCCGGTAATTAGAAACACCGCTGTGGCTTTGTCACCTCCCTGCTGAGGAGCTGAAGTGTGAAGCTGAACCCAGGGCTGGTTCTACAGACTGCACTGCAGGACATGGGGAAGGGGACACTCGAATGCCACTGACCGCCCAGAAATACCGCCCAGGGGAGGACAGGCCTATCACTAATGAGAATTTCTATGCCTCAGTCAAGAAATGTCTATTACATTTCATTCTTGGTAAAGGAGAAAGAACCCAAAGGGCCCTTGGGACTGGATTCTGGATCCCGTCACCATGTGCAGCTAGGCAAGACACTTTACTGCTTTGGACCCCAGCCTACTCAACAGGAAGGCTGGGAAGATGATCTCTAAGTTCCCAAAGTTATGAGAGCTCAAGCTTTCAGTCTTGGAGTGAGGTAACTTCGACAAAAGATGAGCAGATCAGGCACTGCTCCCCTGGAGGTTACCTTGAGGTGCAAGGTCAGGGTGAAGCACTATTTGTCTTGGAAGCCAGCCAGAAGGGCTGACCGGGGCCCAGCGCCATTAGTTCACGGAGTATGTCTGGGCCCAGGCAATGCCCACGTGGGAGTAGCAGTACAGGAATCCCAGCACAGAGAGGGTCACACACGGCCAGCCTGCAGGGGGAGAACAGAGATAGAGGATGGTTAGGAATGTCCGGGGCAGGACCTCCCACCGGTCCAAACTGTCCCCTTTGGAGAAGGCAACTCAGGAAACAACGTGGGCCTCCGTTTATGCATTAAGACACATGCCTCCTAGAAAGTCTGCACTAACTGGAACACCAGCAAGTTGATCCCTATGTCCCCACTGGGAATGGGTCAGCATAAAATGAGGGGGTGCACTATAGCACATGCAAATTACGTTGAGAAACAGGACAAGCTTTTAAAGAATACATATTTAGAAGACTAACGTAGTTAATAATCAAAAAAGATGAAACATCCATGAGACCCATAGAAAATCTCAAAAATGTACATTGACCATTCTATTGAATTGAGTGCCGTCTGCCAGCACACAGAAGAGGGCCTACATTAAACATTCAGTTTCAAAAGTCAAAGCTTTTAGTGGTTCCTTCTACAAGTACTTGTCTTAGAATATCTGATGTTGTTTTCTTCTTTTTTAAAAAATAACAGCCCTCTCTGCTACTTGTTACTTAATGATCTCCATGTCTTCTACATGTTTCACTTATTCAAACACTGGGGGCTTGGGGAGCCAGAGGTGCTGTGGAACGTACCAGATGCCAAAATAGAAAGATTTAGTCCTGTGTCAAAGGTGCTCTCCCTTCAGCATGGAAAAGACAAACACCCTCCAGTGGGATTTACGAGCCATGTAATGTGTGCTAGGTAATGATGTGTACAGAGCACATTTAAACTGCACCATGGGAGATGAGCAAGAGATGTCAGATGGAAAGGAACCAGGACAAGCTACCAGAGAGATCACTTGACGTGTGACCATAAAGGGGTCATCCAAGGAACAGGGATCATGTGATGTGACTACTGCACAGGGAGGGGCGGGCAGGGTAGGGACAGAAGTAGGAGGAGGGAAGCCACTGAGGGTGATTGTAACTCTGGCAGGCTCTCTCCTTGCTAAGTCACCCATTAGTTACTATTATTAATATGACATAGGTTCAGTCAATATAGCATAGTGGTTAAGTGCAGTTGCTGAAGTGGAATTGGACACAAGTTCAAATCCTGGCTCTGCCACTTGCCAGCTGTGTGACCTTGAGCAACTTAACGAATCTCAAATGTAAAACTAGGAGGGATAGAGCAACTTACTGAATAGTGTCTTTATAAGGTGCCACGGACTGAATTGTGTACTCACTCCTCAATTCATATGTTGAAGCCCTAACCCTCAGTGTGATGGTACTTGGAGGTGGGGCCTTTGGGAGGTAAATAGGTTGAGATGAGGTCATGAGGGTAGGGCTCTCATGATGGGATTAGTGCCCTTATAAGAAGAGATACCAGAGACCTGGCTTCCTCTCTCTCTATGGCCTATAAGGACACAGTGAGAAGGCAGCCATCCACAAGTCAGGAAGGGAGTCCTCACCAAGAACAAAACCATCAACCAACAAAACTTTGATCTTGGATTTTCCAGCTTCCAGAGAAATAAATGTCTGTTGTTTAAGCCACCCAGTCTATGGTATGTTGTGATGGCAGCCTGAGCTAAGATATAACAATTGTGTGAAGTGATGTAAAGACCTGCACAGTGTCTGGCCCATGGTGGAGCACTAAAGAAAGGTAGTGATGTAATAGTGGTATTGAGAGGGTATAGAAGTCCTTCTACACCAAGATTAGAGTGACAACAGGGAGAGCAAGCCCTGGTCTTCTTCCTAACTCCTGTCTTCCCCTTGCTCCTGGGACTGGCTTGGCACAGTGTTTTCCCAGGCCCTGATGGCAAGAGAAGAAAGGGCAGCAGAGGAGGCCCAACAGCCTGGCTCTGGGACCAGTACTGCAGTCCCACCTCCCGTCTGCTAGTCGGCCAGGCTAAGAGTTTCCTATACCTGCTGGAACAAATTACCCCAGACTTAGTGACTTCAAAGAAGAGAAATTTATTCTCTCACACTTTTGGAGGCCAGAAGTCTGAAATCAAGGTGTTGGCAGAGTTCCCCTCTCTCTGAAGGCTCTGGGGGAGGATGCTTCCTTGCCTCTTCCAGTTTCTGGTGACCCCAGGCCTTCCTTGGCTTATGGAAGCCTTTTTCCCTGTCTCCTCTTCTCTAATAAGGACACGACCAGTCATTGGATATAGGGTCCACTCTAAATCCAGGATAATTTTTTTCTCAAGATCCTTAACTAATTATACCTGCAAAGACCCTATTTCCAAATGAAGTCACATTCTGAGGTTCTAGGTACATATGAATTTTGTGGGTGCTATTCAGCTCAGTACAGCCAGGTACTTTTTCAAGCTTCAAGACAGACCCATCCTGCCTGGAGGCGCCCTCAGATCCCTCACCGCTGTGGCTCAGACACAGATGCCAGGGGACCTTTCAACACCTGGTCCTCAGTAGCCTCAGGGAGCAGGAAGAGGGGAGGGGGCTTCAGGTGCAGGAGGCGAACCCAGACTTCAGCTATGTTTAGGGTAAGGCATCAGCACTTGTTCGGTAAACACAGAAACCAGAGGCTGGCTGCAGAAGTGGGAGAATGGGGATGTTTCATTTACACAAAGCTGGGCCTGGGGAATGGCACAGCTGTGCTTGGCCCCAAGGCTGTCAAGGCACATCCCTGTGAAAGCTTCTGCCCAGCACACAGAACTGCAAGGAGCCCTGCCCAGAGGTGAGGCATATACATGTTCAATCTGGACCACAGCTGGGCCCTGAAAATTCTCCCTGGTGTTACTGCATGCCATGCACAGAGGCAGCTAGACAGCAGTAATCCTGACGCTACTAGGAGACCGTAGCAGGATCTCAGTTTCTCTATCTACACATTGGAGGTCAAAAATAAATAAAAGCATGTGAACTAAAATAAAATCACAGGTTTGCTAGTGCTTTTAAAAAGTATTTCAGAAAGGCAAAGGATTACCTGAGAATTCTCTTATGTACACACAACTCATTGGTCTTTTTAATGCATGAGTGTTCCTCCAGACAGTAGCCCCAGTGTGTACCAGATGGCATTCAAGAACCCATTCTCCTTTCCTGACCTCAGGAGTAAGATACGTGATGACAACAAAAAGAGAGATTCCACAAGCCACCCTTCCATAGCATTCAACCAACACTGGACGAGCATTTGCTATGTGCCTGGCTCTGTTCTTCAACTGCGGCTGCTGCTAACCAAGCAGATGTGGCCCGAGCGTGACAGGGTGCTTGGGGCAGAGGCCCCTCTTCATCAGGGCTCAGATAAACACAGGATCATAAAACTGGAAATAAATGGACTGTCATTCTGGCAACATGCCAAGGGTTGCTGTGACACACGGTCATCCAGGCTTGTCGACCGTTAACAAAAAAGATGGCATCAGAAAGTGTTCTGTCCCGCCAAAGGAACAGGGATCTCATCCTTCGGCCCTCTCTCCCCCTGGCCTCTCCCTACTAAGTTCTTCTTCCATGTTGTCCTTTCTCACCAGGCTTTCCAAACCTATGTGTCCAGAAAACTCCCTTATCCCCACATCCTCAAACCCATGCATGCATACACACACACACACACACACATCATTAATGTGGCTTATAGAGACTGGTAGGCTGTACTGTACTGGTCAAAGGAAAAGATCCTACTTTAGGGCTGAAGCCCCCCGCACATGCTGTTCATTTACGGCTGGGCCCCCAGAGTCAATGATAGGTGCAGCTTCCTGGTGGGCTTTTGATACCTAACAAGATGCAAACAGGTGAACACTTTGAACAGGTGAACAGCGAGGCAGCATTGAAGATATTAAGAACAGTGTGCTAGCGAGTCAGACAACAGTTGCAAAGGACTGGGGTATACAGTTAATAGGACAGATTATTTAAAAGATACAGCGAAATGCATATAAGCAGGATGTTTAGCACAATAAAGTCAATTAAGAGGACCAAGGTAGGCGTATAATATGTGGAGTTAATAGGTGGCTGTATCATGATATTGTTAATAGGATATTGGTGGGTTGTATAATAACTACAGCTAATGAGAGACAGGTAGGACACAGAGGGGAATGGCTGTAGCTAATAGAAAGTGAGCCATGTAATTTGACTTGAGGTTATTAAGGCTGAGCCTCTCTCTGAGCAATTACATCAGTAGGAAAGGACTAGAAAGGCAGAGGTTCAGGACACTGAAGGAAAAGACCGTTATCATGCAGGGCCATGAGAAGTCAAAGGATATCTCCAGCTGGGTTTCTGGAAAGTGAAGGGATAATCAGAACAAAAAGCAGGTCTAATGAAAAATATTGTTTCACAAGTAATGTTATAGAATGCTGCAGCCACAGTGGAAAAGAGTACGGAGGTTCCTCAAAAAAATCAAACATAGAATTACCACATATATACCCAAAAGAATTAAAAGCAAGAACTAGAAGAGGTATTTGTACACCCAAGTTCACAGCAGCACTGCCTCCAACAGTCCCAAGGTAGAAGCAACAAGCATCCACTGACAGACAGATACACAAAACGTGGTCTACATATATAATAGAATATCAATCAGCCTTAAAAAAAGGAAATTCTGACACGTGCTACGACATGGGTGAACTTTGAAGGCATCATGCTAAATGAGATAAGCCAGTAACAAAAGGGCAAATACTGCAAGATTTTCACTTATATAAGGTACCTAGAGTAGTCAAATTCACAGAGACAGATAATACAATGGCGGTTGCCAGGGGCTGGGAGGAATGGGGAGTTAATGTTTAATGGGTACAGAGTTTCAGTTTTGCAAGGGGAAAAAAGATCTAGACATGGATGGTGGTGATGCTTGCGTAGCAATGTGAATGTACTTAACACCACTGAACTGTAGAATTAAAATGGTAAATTTTATGTTATATGATTTACCACAATAAAAAATTATGCTGAATGAAAGAAGCCATCAACAAAATAATACATGCTGTATTATTCTACATATATAAAATGCAAACTGATTTATAGTAACAAAAAGCATGTCAGGGGTTGCCTGGGGCTGGAGCAAAGGGAGAAACAGATTACAAAGGGGCACTAGGAATCTTTGGGGATGATGAAGATGTTTTGCATCTTGATCATGGGACAGTTTTTCAGGGTATATACAACTGGAAAATACATTAAATGGATACATTTTATTGTGCGTAAATTATTTCTCAATAAAGTTGTCATAAAAAAAATTTAAAGGTGTTCTTGGAACATTAGCAAATCACAGGCTTGTAGTACTCTACTGCAATGTCCTAGGCTATATGTGCCCCAAGGTATTCAAACAAAAGATGCAATTCATTTATTTTTAACATCTTTATTGGAGTATAATTGCTTTCCAATGGTGTGTTAGTTTCTGCAGTATAACAAAGTGAATCAGCTATACATATACATACATCCCCATAACCCCTCCCTCTTGTGTCTCCCTCCCTCCCTCCCTATCCCACCCATCCAGGTGGTCGCAAAGCACGGAGCTGATCTCCCTGTGCTATGCGGCTGCTTCCCACTAGCTATCCATTTTACATTTGGTAGTGTATGTGTCCATGCCACTCTCTCACTTCGTCCCAGCTTCCCCTTCCCTCTCCCCGTGTCCTCAAGTCCATTCCCCACGTCTGCGTCTTTATTCCTGTCCTGCCCCTAGGTTCTTCAGAACCACTCTTCTTTTTTTTTTAGATTCCATATATATGTGTTAGCATACAGTATTAGTTTTTCTCTTTCTGACTTACTTCACTCTGTATGACAGACTCTAGGTCCATCCACCTCACTACAAATAACTCAGTTTCGTTTCTTTTTATGGCTGAGTAATATTCCATTGTATATATGTGCCACATCTTCTTTATCCATTCATCTGTCGATGGACACTTAGGTTGCTTCCATGTCCTGGCTATTGTAAATAGATAACATTGTGGTACATGACTCTTTTTGAATTACGGTTTTCTCAGAGTATATGCCCAGTAGTGGGATGCAATTCATTTTTTGATATGATGCTGGGTCTTCAGTCCCTCACCTCCCTAGGGGCAGGAGGACTTGCCATGTGTGGGACTGAACACTGGGCTCCTCTCATCATGCTTTCTTCTGCTGGGGCCTCTGAGGAGGACAACCAGAGGAACTCTCTTAGCCATGCCGATGTATTCAGCAGCTGAATCAGCACAAATCCCTATCCTGGGGAAGAAATCAATCCTTCCTAATGGGAGAGGAGTTAACTGAGTTGCTGCATTGTGTATGAGCTATCAATTACCCCATCAAAGGCTTGCTCTGCTGTCAGGATGGGCAATGCTGCCGAGCCTGTGACTGCCATCTTGGCTCTAACAAGGCTTTTTTTTTTTTTTTTTTTTTTTTGCGGTACACGGGGCTCTCACCGCTGCAGCGCACAGGTTCCGGACGCGCAGGCTCAGCGGCCATGGCTCACGGGCCCAGCCGCTCCGTGGCACGTGGGATCCTCCCGGACTGGGGCACGAACCCGTGTCCCCTGTATCGGCAGGCGGACTCTCAACCACTGCGCCACCAGGGAAGCCCTAACAAGGCTTTTTTAAAGGCCACATCCCGCTGTTAACCATTTTTAGAAGAAAATGGCTGGTGACCAGCATGTGAACAAACTTTGCAGTGAAGCCCTTCTTCCCATCTTTGCTTCCAGTCAACCAGAAACATAGTCCCTATCCATATGTGAGTAGTTTACAAAGAATATGCAATCTACTGTACAGTTTACAAAGAATACACAATCTTTTTTTTTTTTAGTTTATTTATTTATCTATGTTTGGCTGCGTTGGGTCTTTGTTGCTGCGCGCGGGCTTTCTCTAGTTGCAGCGAGCGGGGGCTACTCTTCGTTGCGGTGCGCGGGCTTCTCATTGCGGTGGCTTCTCTTGTTGTGGGGCACGGGCTCTAGGCGCGCGGGCTTCAGTAGTTGTGGCTCATGGGCTCTAGAGCGCAGGCTCAGTAGTTGTGGCACACGGGCTTAGTTGCTCTGCGGCACATGGGACCTTCCCAGGCCAGGGTTCGAACCCGTGTCCCCTGCATGGGCAGGCGGATTCTTAACCACTGCGCCACCAGGGAAGCCCAAGAATACACAGTCCTAGTGAATCCTCACAACACCTTGAGATAGAAATTACTAACCTATACTAATATTCTTTCTTGAAGCTATACTGCCTCAAAGGGGCCCAGAGTCCACATCCCAAGGCCAGGGTGTCAGACTGAATCCTACCTGGAGGATAGTCTGAAGGACTTGAGGCTGTCCTTTAGTTTTATCTACAATTATCTATCATTTATCTACCATTAACAATGCCCTAGCTTCCTCCCTCCATCCACTCAGGCAAGATTTCTAGCCAGAGGCTCTGACGCCCTGTGGCCCGTTGACCCTCCCACTCACCCACTGGCCCGTTTTCCCTCCCACTCATCCACTGCTCAGTCGTCCCCTTGCTGAGCCACAGTTCTCCTGAGGGTTGAAGGACATCTTGACCCTCTCAGCTTCGCTCTTGGGTCCCTACAGCTGGACGGATAGACTCTCACCTTCTGGCCCCATGAAGCAGCAATGTTACCCAGCGACTCACAGCCATTCTAAGAAAGGAAAAAGAGGAGCTTCCCATCCTAAGAGCCATCCGGCTACAAAGGAAACAAGTCTCACCTCTCCAGACAAACTCGCCTTGGCTGGAGCCTAGAACACAAATGTGAAGGATGTATCATGATCATCAAGGGCCACCAACATATCCATCCATAACCCTGGGGATGCAGGTGCATATGTAACAGCCCGTATCACCATCTGGGTGAAGACAAATGTGAGACTGATGAAATGCAACCTCTACAGCGGGCCTTTGTGAACGGGCAGGCTCGGAGGATATGCAATAGGGAAATGGAATGAAGAGGTGATTCTCGGAGATGCTGCAGAAGACAGAGACATAGGATGTGGTGACTGATGGAGTTGGGGGCCAAAGAACACACTCCCTCTCACTGACCCTGAGCACTGCCTCAGACGGTACCCTCAGGGCTGACACCAGCTGGCGCACATCAGAGAGACCACACCTTACGTTAATAGACTGATGCGCTACCCTACCAGTTAGTAAGAGCCATGGTCCCAGCCTCCCCTCAGGACCTGTCCTCTGATATAGATAACATCCAAAGGAGTAACACCTGGTTCTGTAGGGGCCTCTAGGACCTGCTCCAGCACTTAGCCACCATCTCTTTGAGTTGACTGGTCTGTGCCCGTGCCTTACCATTTGTTAGATATTTTGAATACCATCCGCACATCCTACATATATATTGCTCTGCCTTGGTGGCATTTTCTACTCTGAGGCCAGTGAAGGCCGAGTGTTTCTTTGCTTGGAGAACGAGCTCGTGCATCAGACTCTAGTCCCAGAGGGGCTGGCTCAGGATCTGAGAAACACCAGGGCACTCTCTGCACCGCCCCACCGGCTTCACTACTGTCATTTCATCAACTATTCAGAAGGACTTTATATGCTGTCTTCATTAAAACAGCTTGCTCTTGACAGCACTTTATTTTTAACAATACTCAGATCTGATGCGGGGAAATGAAAAAGGGCCTTGGTAGCTTTATTTCAGACTTATTTTCCCGAGTAGCCCCAGCCCGGAGATATTGTGGAACCGTTCATCAAATGGTCCTGAGCCTGCAGACCTTCCTTCACAGCTCAATTTAGAGCTTTCATCTTAATAAAGCTATAGGACAGGAGCCTTTTCCTGTCCAAGGGCTACCTTATTTATTTATTGTTTGCAGTACGCGGGCCTCTCACTGTTGTGGCCTCTCCCGTTGTGGAGCACAGGCTCCGGACGCGCAGGCTCAGCGGCCATGGCTCACGGGCCCGGCCGCTCAGCGGCATGTGGGATCTTCCCGGACCGGGGCATGAACCCGTGTCCCCTGCCTCCGCAGGTGGACTCTCAACCGTTGCACCACCAGGGAAGCCCTGGGCTACCTTATTGAAGGATACACAGCAAGAGCACAGCTGCCCAGGCTTCCAAGCCTGTACACTGCTGGGTCTATTTTCAAACCCATGGGCATATGGACAGAAGGTCTAAAGAACAGGCTTTTGCTATCTAGGGTTAGAATAACCATTTCTTGCCTTCAAGTCGTTTATAAACCAGGGCCTCAAACCCAGGTTTTGAGGCCTCGGTGTTCTTTCAAAAAACGCTCAGCTGCCTCTTTCACACCCTCGCGTGAGAAAGAAGAACTAGGTGGTTCTAATTTGTTCAAAATTGAAGCATGAAATTCTAGGGCACTGGTTCTCAAACACGAGCCCACATCAGAATCACCAGGAGGGCATGTTAGAATGCAAGGTCCCATCCGCCAGAGTTCCTGATCCAGGATGTCTGGGTGGGCCCAAGATTTGCATTTCTACCACGATCCCCAGTGATGTGGATTCTGCTGGTCCAAGAGTCACCCTTTGGGACCCCTGTTCTAGGGCACTCTGCACAGGGCTGAGGGAAGAGCTTATACCGGTCGTTCACACACCGACTGGGCTCTCTCTCGAGCAGAGGGCATGGACGAGCACTGAGCATTACAGGTCGCCAGGTGCTTTGCTGGCTGCACTCCACATCCTCACAAACACCTTCTCAGGGAGGTATTATTCGCTCCACTTCACAGAAAAGGATACTAAGCATCAGAGAAGGAGAGTAACTTTCTTGAGGTCTGACAGCCAACTGGTCATCAGGTCACACTTGGAACTCACGACCGTGTGGCTCCAAGCGTGCTCGGCCGCCTAAGCTCCAAAGCCCTGACTGGCCTCGGACGGAGCACAGCGGGGAAAGGCTCACGTCAGAGCCCCACCTCCTAGCGTGGTGTCTTTCCTTTAAATCCTCTGCCTCCAAATCTTGCTTCATCCCTCTACTCATGGTGCTAAGGCAACGGGAAGTGGGAAGCATCAGGTTCATATTTTTAGGCGTCATCTTCACTAACTTGCTTGGTCACCCCATCTCTGGGGTCCTCAGTTTCCCCATCTTTGTCATAATTGGGAAAAGAAAGCCTGGATGAACATTTTACACCCCTCGTGGTGGCAGCTGCCTAATTTAGACTGGGGCCACGATGGAGCATGTCCCCAGTGCCTGGATGGTCTTTTTTTAAAATTGTAAGAGTCACAGTTATTTGATCCTGGCCATGGGCTGAGCCTGCACAGGGCGTCCAGCAGGGAGACAGAGAGGAAGGGGTGACGGACGGCCCTCAGAGGGCTTCCTGCCATCCTGAGCAACAGTCATTTGCTGGGCGCTGTGGGCACATTTTAACAGGCACGAATAGCGTGCCTTCAATAACTCGCGTTGTTCACAGTCAATTTCACATTCTGAGGAAGCCAACCTGTGCTGTAGTTTTCACCCTTCCCCACCTCCCAGCACAAGCCCCGCAGACTGGTGCTTATGGAAGCACTCGCTGCCATAAAGCAAAATCATTTCACGTGAAACTGAGGAAGTGGGGAGAACAAACCAGAGCCACTCTTTCTTATCCTGACAGCGTGAGTAGAAGGTGGAGCTGAGAAAACACAGATTTTCTTCTCTCTCCAGGGCAGGTGGGGGACCTGCTTCCGAGAAAACTGTCCCTGCCGTTGCTGCCACGCCCTCAACTCCGGCCACTGGGGCCAGAGGCTGCGCAGTCGGATCACGCTTCCCAGCTGTTTCTCTTCCTTAACGTGTTTTGTTTTAAACAGGCTGATTAGGGCTATTGTTCATCGTTCATTCATGACCACGTAACATAACACGGCGGAGACTGCCTAGCAAATGAGCTCGGGGAAGCGGCTTCCCGCAAACAAAGGGCTGGCGCGCAGTGTGGGGCAGGCTCCCTGTCGCACCGCCCTGACAACCACTCGCCCATCTGGGCATTTATGAAGCACCTACTGTGTGCCCAGCATTTAGACAGGCAGCCTTGACACATGTCACACAAGCAGTCTGAGCCTTCATCTGAGGCCTGTGAGAACGTGCCCCCAAAGGCTAAGAGCACGCTCGGGGCCCCCAACTCTCCACCTAACCTTGACGTTTGGCTCTACAGCTCCACCTCCAAACGTGCACATAACGGAAGGCTTGGGGAAACACAGACGACAGAGACAAATTCTCAAACACCTGGGCCAGCCGGGACGATGGGCTGACACTAGTAAGTTGACATTGCACTAGGATGAAAATGGCTGAGCTTAACGGTTTTTGTTTTGTTTCCTAATCCAACTATATACATATGGGATGGCGGCGGCCTGGGATCCATGTCACGGGAGGAGGGGTTGACAGACCTGGCAATGTTTATCTGGAATCACGGAGACTCTGGAGAAGAGAAAAGAAGTACCTGCAAATATAGAACAGTCTACCCTTTGGAAGCAGGATGAGGAGACATGTGCACGCCCCACAGGGGGTGCTGGTTGGGGGAGGGACACTCTGGAGGCAGAGAAACACTCTGGCAGCTGGAGCCCTCCAGCACTGGAACAAGCTCAGGACACTCTGAGCATCCCCATCCAGGGGAAGGCAGCAGAGGCAGGACAGGCGGCAAGGAGATTCCTCTTCTGGACTGGAGGTGGAATAGGTCTGAGAGTCTGTGAATCGGCTCCTTTCTTCCCAGGTCACTAGGACCAGGGCATCCATGGTAAAATGGTCAATGAATAAACAGACATGGGTACATGAGTACTTCTGAGTACTCAGTCACAAGACTCCCAAATCCCTAATACAGGTAATCAAAAATAACAGTTGTTGCAAAATCCCTGATCAAGAAACCCTATATATGCACATCTGGCCTCTATCTTCCCAGCCCATGGGACATGCAGCCAACGGACAGAAGTGCCCACAGTTGAACAGCTGAAGCATCATCTACGCTTGTGTGCGTGCCTGGGAGAAGAGGCGCCTGTCACCACTAAAGGAATACACCAGGGAGAGCTGGAAAGGAAGAGAAAGAGAGTGACGCCTAAACCACGTGAACCTCTGAAAAGGTGATGTCAGCAGATCCGGCTGACACGTTCTCTTCCTAAAGCAGTTATTAGATAAATGACTCCAAATTACTTGACTTAAATTTCTCAGCAAAGAATGCAATGATAAAACCAAGCTCCCGGCGGCGGTGGCAGCAGCATCTCTCCCCCGGAGCTCTTGGGGGCAATGGCGGGCTAGGCACTCCAGCCGCCCCTCGGGAAGAAGGAAATGTTCCTGCCTGTCAGAGCCACCTTTGTTCTCACCTCGCTGCTCCCACTTACTGTGTCTGCAAAAGTGTATTTTGCTCATCTCCACGCTGAGGAACGGGTTCAGATTGAGCACGGGAGGTACTGCGGAGCAAAGGGCTTGTCTGCACCATCCTCGGTGGGCGCAGTCGGTGGCCAGGATGTAGTCTCTCTAAGGGTACTGAGCCCAGAGGTTTGGTCTCATTAGTGCCAACTTTAACCACCTGAGCTGCTGCTCGCCTTCTTCAAAAGGCACTTGACAGAAGCACGAAACAGCTCTGAGATGAGTTCAGAAAAAATGTGGCTCCAACATTTATAAATGGTATTCGGGAAAGGCATCTTCACTTCCTAGGTGCTGGTGTAAGGAAGGCTGTGGGAAACAGAGGTAAGAAGAGTGTCTAAGCTCAGGGGATGTGCTGCTGGCAGCAGCGTCCACATGTCCCCCATCCAGCCAGCCAGCTTGAGGCGGGGGTAGCAGCCTGCTCATCCCACAGTAGCACAGAGCACCTAGGTGGTCCTGAGCACCAGGTGAAGGCAGTACAGGGAACGGCCAGCCACAGCCTCAAGGAGCCCGGGGCCCTTCTCTGCTGAAGAAAAATCAGCGCTTCCATGGGATGGGGCAAGGGCTCTTAGGTCACTGTTCCGGGGAGGGAAAAGAAACACGGAAGACTCCATAGGGCCCTCCCATCAAACCCACACACACTGGAGACCCAGGGCTCTGCTGAGGGTGAACAGAGAGGCACAGAGCAGCCCCACATCACAGCTGCTTTTCCTCTGCAGGAGGGTAAGGCTATGGGGCCATGTGCAAGCATGGGGCAAGCATGGCTCTGGACTGTAGCCATGGTCACTGCTGCTGTCACCTCAGGCCACAGGGCACACAGGGGCTAGCGAGAGGGATGTGTGTTCAGCCTGTGAGAGAAAGCACACACGTGTGAGTGTGGACTCGAGCAAGGCTGACCAGTTCCAGGCACCATGTTTTACAAGTGACACGATCACACAGAAGCCACTTCAAGGAGGGTCCAGAAGGGCTCCTCAGGGTGGGCATGCTGATAAGTTAAAGTTTAGCCTGGAAAAAGGCCACGAGGCCACGTGGAAAGAGAATTCATTAGGCTTGCTTTACGTCACTCCGGAAGACAGAACTGGGGCCAAGAGATGGAAGTTAGAGGCAGATTTTGGCTCTTACCAAAAGGAGCCTGTAACATTTACAGCCTCCCCGTCCCGGATGCCCACCCCTGTCGGCATTCATAGTAAGGATGGCTGCCTCTGATGGGCGATGGGACCAGATGACCCCTTCCAACTCTTAAAGAGATTACAGCCCTGTAAAATTCAAGTCCTCAAATCATCTTCCCCTCCCCCTGCCCCAGGAAAGGTACAGACAAAGACTGAAGTTAGACTAAAAGACCACTGCAGTCAGGTGCAGGGGGAGAAGGGGCATCCTGTCTGGACTGGGAACAGAAAGCAGGGTTCTAGCAAACTGTGGAAATGTCACAAGATACGACAGATTCTTAGTGAGGTGCTTATGAAGATATTTACCTGACATACAGAGTGACTCAGACACGTTTTTGATTACAGAGAAAGATGTTTTTGTGCCTTAAGGACCCCATTCCAAAGGAACACTGTGTTCCTCTCAGGCTACTGACTCTAGCCCGTGATCCTGAGGGTGGGTCTGCCTGGGACAACAAGGCTAGTACTGCCAGAAGCTGGGATTTGTCCCCCGCTTCCAAGGGTCCCTTCTGGCACCCCTGCTCACTTGGGCAGCCTGGATGTACCTGATCCCATGCAAACCTTTGCAGGGAGCAAACATTCAGCAATCTCACACGGGGTGCTCACAGGGAAGCGCTCTTCCTCCCTTGCCCATCTGCTCAGAACCAAACACCTCGAACCAGTTTTCTACGGGGCAGAGAAGACAGGACAGGGCTCTGTTGAAGTGGAGCTGAGGAGGTGCAAGGCAAAGGCAGCCTGGATCTCTCCAGGGATGTTAAGAATTAACTAATGGTAATTAGCTGTAGTCACTAATAAGGAATGAGCACCCTTCCCCGCCCCTCCTCTGAGCTTCCTGCCCAGCCAGCAGGAGTGGTGGGAGGCTGGGACCCTTCAAGGAAACTCATCCCACTGTTTACTCTCTTCCCGGTAGTCTTTACATGGGATTAATTGTCGGGCTCCAGGGAAGGGACAGCCTCCAGGGAAGGGATCTCAGTTGCCGCAGTTTCTGGCGTGGTTCTGCTTGTGACCTCAGAGCACACATGACACTCTGGACTCCTTGCAGAGTTCCCAGATGCTGCCTCGGTGTGGGTCAACTCAGGGCGTGGAACCAGCCCGTAATGCGCTTTCTCGGATTCCTCTAAAGGGACAAGGCAGTGTGTCTCCGCGAGTCAGCTCTATGGCGTGGATCTGGACTCCCCCGCCATCTGACCCGTCACATCTACCCAGTTCTTCCTAACTTGTGTCCCAGCAACGGAGCTTGAAGTGGTGATGGAACTGTGACAGTCCACTCTCCCATGACACTCCTGGGTGGAGGTCTGACCTTGGCTGTTGGCATCTTTCATTGCAGAGCCTCCACCTCCCTCCCCTAGGGGGCTGCCCTGTGCTCCATTTGGGAAGATTTGGCTCCGTTCTTGCTGTAAGGGCTGGGAAGGATCTGATCTTAAACTAATCATCTTCGTGACTCATCATTCAACATTACTGAGCTCCTACTACATACAGGGCACTGGGTTAAGTGCTAGGGATACTGGAGAGATTAAAAGGCTGACTTGCAGTTACAGATACAGGAATTCCACGTAAAAAGATAAGTCATGACCTCAGGGTGTCTCCCAATGTGGAGGATTTTTCCGTGCACTGGACATAATGTCAAAGGCTGGTAAAACTGGACAGGAAGAACTGGCTTCTGTGCTCAAAGAGCTCCATTCTGGAGAAGGAGAACCCAGAGCACTGAAAGCCCGGACGTGGAGGACACAGGAGCAGAGAGAGCTATGGAAATGTGGACCGCCTTGACTTTGACCATCACCAGTGCATGAGCCAGAAGGGCCAGCCACGGCTAGCTATTCCACTCTCTTAAGCACATACCTTCCAGTAATTTCCATCCTCTGGATAAACCCTCCCTCAGTGGAAGAAGGCCTGCCCTCCAACAAGACTTAGAATGGATTTTCCCCCAGATTTTAATCTATTTTTTGACCAGGTAACGCACAATATAAAATTCAAATGTACCAAAGAGTAATGCACAATATAAAATTCAAATGTATCGAAGAGGAAGCAAGGAAAAGTAAACCTCCATCTCCCGACCTCATGTCCAGTCCACCCAATTCCTCTCCCTAGAAGGTCTGTTTCCAGTTCCTTGTTTCTACTCCCAGAGATATTCTTTGCACACAGAAGCATAAACATATATATCCATATATACACATGCACACATACAAATACATACATATACATATATATATTTAAAATGGTTTTTAACTCTTCATTTTGAAATATGTATTATTTTGAACACAAACACTACACGCACTGTTCACTTCCTCATTTTATTAAGGTTTTATATACAGGGGATTGTTCCATGTAAGTACACGTAATGCTGCTTCATCCTTTTGAATGGCTGTGGAAATTTCTGACTTTATATACCATAATTTATTTACCTGACTCCCTCTGATGGGTGTTATGTCCATTCTAAGTTTTGCTAATACAAACAATGTCACAATAAATATTTCTGTAGAACACTTCATTTCACATGTATGAAAGTATATGTGAATGACAAATTCCTAGAAGTGGAATTTCTGCTGGGTCAGTTTTGGTAGATATTTCCAAACCATTCCCTACAGAGGAGTTACCGCTTTATACCCCAAGACGAATGTATGAGGTTAAACTTTTTGATCTGTGCAATCTGGTGCTTGTAATTTGCATTTCTCTTACTGAGGCTGATATACAAATACTGACTCCTTATGTTGTACACCTGAAATGAATATAATTTTATATGTCAATGACACCTCAATAAAAAAAAAGAGTGAGGTTGGGCATCTTTTCATTTGTTTCAGAGCCACTTGTGTTTCACCTTTCTGTGACCTGTCTATTCAAGTCCTTTTTCCACTCTTCTACTAAGTTGGTGCTTTTTTTCTCACAAATTTTAGGGGTGAGAGTGGTTATTACTATGCCCAGCCTGAAGGGTGTTCTGCAACCATCAACAAGAGTGTGAGGTCAAGGGCGCTGAGTCAGTGGGTAGCTGGCCACAGTCAGTCAGGGACAGGCCTGGGTACAAGCTGCTGAGATGGGAGCAGTCACCCTGAGCAATCAAGGGGCCCCCATGCAGGGATTCCGGCCCAAAGAACACGGCCGGCACTAGGTTCCGCCTTCTGTAGCAGCTCAGTGTTCCACTGTTTCTGAATCTTTATTAAGTGAAGAAATAAAGACAAAGTTCTTTACTATTGGCATCATAATCCCTGCAGAGAGTTCTTGGTGAGCCAGGCAGGAAAGGCTGTATACTTCTATCTCCCTCGATACGGCCCTTCAGCTGGGAGCTGGGGCAAGGCTTTATTTGCCTGCCTTCCTTCCCTCCCTCCCTCCCTCCTTTCTTTCCTTCCTTCCTTCCTGCCCTGCTCTCTCCCTTTCATTCATCTCCCTCCCGTCCCCTCCCCTCTCTTCCTTCTATCCACCCCATCCACTGCTCACTTAATACTGAATTGTGGGGCAGGCAAGGCTTTGCTCCCTAAGCCTTCTCTCATGCATCTCCCAGTATAGCTGGGTGACATGTGTACCGTAACTAGCATCTATTCCAATGACTTACCCTCTACCTCCTTGACAATTAGGTCTTCCTTCAGTTCTGAGCCAATCACAATGGATGGAATTAAGGATTATATAAATGAGCCACAGCCACACCATGCAATGGGCCTCGAGGCCAGGGTTCTGGGCTGTTGTGAGCCTCTCATCTACCACTCCACTAGCCCCTTCTCTGGGCTTTCCTTACTGCCAACCAAGTCCTGGCCTAGAGGCTGCCAGTGGCAAGTCCGGACGTCTGCTTATTACTGTGAAACCCAGGTTTTCTATGTCCCTCTCCAGGATGGTCCAGGGCTGATCATTAAGCTTGTTTTGCTCCTCAATTCTGAGCAATTTCTAGAATGGAGGAAGAAGAGGAGGGGAAGAATGGACTTCTTTTTGTTTCCAGTTCTTGTCAGTATTCCTCCAGCACTAGAAGGCGGCAGTGGCTTCAAACCCCAGCTCCTACTCACACTCTCAAACTCAGCAGCACTCGACTCCCTTAAGGTCTAAGAACCAGCCACAGCACCCCTGGTCTGAGGTTCAGGCATAAGCCAGAGGGCACCCCTCCGAGATCTGAACACCAGCTACCAGGGGCCTCTTCTCTGAGCTCCCACAGTCCAGTGACCCTACCCCTTCCTTTTTATTTCCCCAGCCCTAGGCTTAGTAACTGCTTTCTACAGTTGCTAATATCTGGGTTACTTCAGGGTCCCTTTTTGCTCTTTCAGCCTTCTGATACTTATGTAATTCCCTGGATTAAATCCCTCTGTTTGAAATACCTTGCATCATCTCTATTTTCCTGACTAGACCTTGACTTCGTGCATCACTTAACTCCCAATTTTAGCCCAGAGCCTTATAAGTGCCCCCTGTGGTAGCAGGAGGACTAGGGAAGGAGAAAACAATAATCATGTTGAGTCTGGAGAGGTGAATGGGGGAGACTGCCATGCCCAGAGGAGGGACCCAAGATTCTGGGGGTTCACCATTTAAAGAGAATCACCTGGAGGGTTCTCATCCAAGTATTATTTCTCCCATAGTCAGAGTCATGATCTGTTGTAGTTTTTTTAATTGCTTCAGGCTCCATTCTGAGCTGGTTCTTCTCTCCCTGCCAGAGATGAGACTGTATAACTCCCAGGAGACAGTTATCCAGGGCTTCTCAACACAATATTTAATCAGTAAAATTTCTTATAGTGAATTATCTTCTCTTTCTCTTTCTGAATTTATAATATGAAAATATGTTTTAAAAAAACAAAAAAAAAAACCCCTATATTTGGCCCTCCTGGACGAACTAGAGAAGGAGCGTGCATGAAGCAAATAAGTTAATAAAGGGTAGGCTTGCCCAGTGCCCACATACCTCTAGCTCATTCCCTACCTTCTCCATCACCTTATAAGGAGAGAAGGGTTCAACAGCTTATCTTGTCTAAATTAATAGCTATAAAGGGATATCCAGTTGCTCTAGAATGAGATTAAAAATTCCTTTGGTCCAGAAATAAAAGCAAAAATAAACAAGTGGGACCTAATCAAACTTAAAAGCTTTTCACAGCAAAGGAAACCATCAACAAAATGAAAAGACAACCTACGGAATGGGAGGAAATATTTGCAAATGATGTGACCGACAAGGGGTTAATAATGTCCAAGATATACATACAGTTCATACAACTCAATATACAAAAATAAACAACCCAATCTAAAAATGGGCAGAAGACCTAAATAGACATTTCTTCAAAGAAGACATACAGATGGCCAATAGGTACATGAAAAGATGCTCAAGATCACTAATTATTAGAGAAATGTAAATCAAAACTACAATGAGGTATCACCTCACACCCATCAGAATGGCCACCATTAAAACGTCTACACATAATAAATGCTGGAGAAGGTGTGGAGAAAAGGAAACCCTCCTACACTGTTGGTGGGAATGTAACTTGGTGCAGCCACTATGGAGAACAGTATGGAGGTTCCTTAAAAAACTAAAAACAGAGCTACCATACAACCCAGAAATCCCACTCCTAGGCATATATCTAGACGAAACCCTAATTCGAAAAGATACATGCACCCCCGGTGTTCATTGCAGCACTATTTACAACAGCCAAGACATGGAAGCAACCTGAATGTTCACTGACAGATAAGTGGGTAAAAAAAGATGTGGTGTGTATATATATACAATGGAATACTACTCAGCCATAAAAAAGAATGAAGTAATGCCATTTGCAGCAACATGGATAGACCTAGAGATCATACGAAGTGAAGTAAGTCAGAAAGAGAACAACAAATATCATATGATATCATTTATATGTGGAACCTAAAATATGATACAAATGAACTTATTTACAAAACAGAAACAGACTCACAGACATAGAAAACAAACTTATGGTTACCAAAGGGGAAAGGCGGCAGGGGAGGGATAAATTAGCAGTTTGGGATTAGCAGATACAAACCACTATATATAGAATAGATAAAAAACAAGGTCCTACTGTATAGCACAGGGAACCATGTTCAATATCCTGTAATAAACCATAATGAAAAAGAATAACTGAATCACTTTGCTGAACGTTGAAATCAACTATACTTCAATAAAAATGGTTTTTAAAAACCACAGTGAGATATCATCTCACACCTGTCAGAATGGCCATCATCAAAATGCCTACAAATAACAAATGCTGGAGAGGGTGTAGAGAAAAATGAACCCTCCCACACTGTTGGTGGGAATGTAAATTGGTGCAGCCACTATGGAAAACAATACAGACGTTCCTTAAAAAAACTAAAATAGAGCTACCATATAATCCAGCAATCCCACTCCTGGGTATATTTCCAGAAAAGATGAAAACTCTAATTCAAAAAGATACATGCACCCCAATGTTCACAGCAACACTATTTACATTAGCCAAGACATGGAAACAACCCAAGTGCCCAACAACAAATGACTGTTTTAAGATGTGATATACTTATGTCCCATTTTTTATATATAATATATAAATGGGATATTATTCAGCCATGTATATATAATGGGATATTATTCAGGCGTAAAAAAGAATGAAATATTGCCATTTTCAGCAACGTGGATGGACGTAGAGATGATCATACTAAGTGAAGTAAGTCAGACAGAGAAAGACAAATATTGTATGATATCACTTATATGTGGAATCTAAAAAATAATACAAATGAATCTATATACAACATAGAAACAGACTCACAGACATAGAAAACAAACTAAACTTATGGTTACCAAAGGAGAAGGGGAGGTGGGGGGATAAATTAGGAGTATGGGATAAACTACTATACATAAAATAGATAAGCAGCAAGGATTTACTGAATAACACAGGGAATTACATTAAATACCTTGTAATCACCTATATTGGAAAATAATCTGTAAAAAACATGTATATATATAGCTGAATCACTTTTCTGTATACATGAAACTAATATTATAAATCAACTATTCTTCAATTAAAAAATTGCCTTTTGTCCAAGAGCTTCCAATCATTCTGATAAGAATTTGAGTTGTAGCTGAATCCCCTTAAATGTGTTTACAGTTGGCTAAATTCCAAAACTGCAAATAAAAGGCTTTTGTATTATGTTTGCCCTTTTAATAAAAAGCAAAACATAATCAGACTATGTTCTCCCCTTTGTTAAACCCAAGAATGTACCTATACTCCAACCTGTTCAATGGAATCTTTAAAAATAAGTTTTAAAAAATCCTCTCTTACTTCCGTCCTCTCTCTAGGTGAGGAACCACAAAGCAGAAAGGAGAATATTACCTACCTCCATGGTTGGGCCAGTTTCAGGAGCCAGAACCCTCAGCCCCAGAAAAGAGCCCTGCCCTTGGACTCAGGAGTCTGAGTTTCACCCCATGTCAGCTATATATACTAACTTCATGTTAGCTATATATACTAACTTCTCTGAACCTCTTGTTTTCTTTTCTTTAAAACCAGATTGAAAAATCTCCACTCACAAAATCATTATGATTCTCCATTCATTCAGGAGGATGCCTGAAGAGAGCAAAACATCTCAAAACTCTAAGTCCAAAAAGGTTTCCTTATGCCTAAAACCTGCTGTTGAACAAGCCCATTTCTGGCTTGTAGAGGTATGGAGACACAAACCCTGAATATACTCTGCCTGCATAAACATTTTGCTATTTTGTTGTTTCTAACCCCAAACTTGCTGCTGTTACTTAAACCTATCATCCCATCAGCATTGCTGTTTGTCAACAGCATGATTTCTGTAACACCAGCTTGGATCCCCACGCCCAACATTTCAACATTCTGCTTTCCCACTTCCCATAAGCCAGACAAGCTGGTTGACACCTACATATGACAGGTCAAGGTCATTCGTGACTCTGACCCCTACGTGGTCACTGCCAGAGACAACACGGACCCTGAGGCAGCCACCTTTCAGACACAGTGTGGGCAGTGTGGACGGCGCCAAGCAGCCCACCCTCATAACTGGAAAAATAGTGTGCTACCTGCATCCCACTATCTGAGGGTCATCCTTGTACAGAAAGGTCTACCATGGCCCTGGCAAGGTTTGCCTCCAGTACCACCAATCATTGCTGTATTCAGTGTGGCCAGCACCATGTGGGAGCTACCTCGGTCTGACCCACTCAGGCCTATCTAGGTTATTCTTTGGGAGCTGATATGAATCCACGGCTTGCTTTGTGAATTCCTTTGTAATTGTGCTATGCTTAGACTCCTAGACATGAGTCTATATTCCTAAGCCCACTGAGACATGGGGGAAGAGGGACTTCTGTGTATGCTGGGTGGTCAGAGGGCACCCAGAATGGGATTCCAAATGCCATCTGAAGACTGCCATGTATCTGAGGATAATCCCCATGTACTAGAGTTGAATATATAGCCAAATATATGCGAAATATCCCTTGTACCCTCCTCAAGTATTTAAATGGCTGAGGCCAAGATGATACAGATGGGCTTATTCCAAGGATTTAAATCAGTGTAAGCTGTTTCATATTCCCTAGGTGGGTTATTTAACACAAAATTCAACAGTGGTAGATGCCTGAGTCTGAATAAATTATAGAATCATTATGCTGGGAATGGTCTGTTTTTAAAAGGCTCAATTCTGGTGTCACTTTAACTGAACCACAAATTCCCTGAATATTTTTGCATGCAGACATGTTCATTCAAACGTTCATAATACAACCAGTTTTTGCATTTTGCATAATGCACTTTCAGAACTCTGTGCAATTTTACAATTAATCCTGCATTTTGTATGAACACACATGCAATACATACAGCCACAGATTTTTCTACAGAACAAATCAATCCTGCTTGGAGGGGAAAAAAAAAAAAACTGCTGGAGAATGCATATGCTGCTATGCATAATCAATCAGCTTGTGGGGCTTTACACCAAGTGCATATGGATATAGGGTCTTGGGATAATAACCAAACAGCACTGAATAAGCAATTGGACACTGAGGGCAAGACTGAAGACCTTTATTGATGAGTAATGAACCCAGAGCAGTGAAATGACAGAGAAAAAAACAGATGCTGCCAAGATGGGGGGAATGTTTTCTCCACCACCAGCTCCACCAAGTACACAGCCAGGGGAGGAAGGGCCTGAATTATAAATGCATGGCTTATTATTCAACATACTTTTGGAAGTTTTAGCCACAGCAATCAGAGAAGAAAAAGAAATAAAAGGAATCCAAATCAGAAAAGAAGAAGTAAAACTGTCACTGTTTGCAGATGACATGATACGATACACAGAGAATCCTAAAGATGCTACCAGAAAACTACTAGAGCTAATCAACGAATTTCGTCAAGTAGCAGGATACAAAATTAATGCACAGAAATCTCTTGCATTCTTATACACTAATGATGAAAGATCTGAAAGTGAAATTAAGAAAACACTCCCATTTACCATTGCAACAGAAAGAATAAAATATCTAGGAATAAACCTACCTAAGGAGACAAAAGACCTGTATGCAGAAAATTATAAGACACTGATGAAAGAAATTAAAGATGATACAAATAGAAGGAGAGATATACCATGTTGTTGGATTGGAAGGATCAATATTGTGAAAATGACTCTACTACCCAGAGCAATCTACAGGTTCAATGCAATCCCTATCAAACTACCACTGGCATTTTTCACAGAAGTAGAACAAAAAATTTCACAATTTGTATGGAAACACAAAAGACCCCAAACAGCCAAAGCAATCTTGAGAATGAAAAATGGAGCTGGAGGAATCAGGCTTCCTGACTTCAGACTATACTACAAAGCTACAGTAATCAAGACAGTATGGTACTGGCACAAAAACAGAAACAGAGATCAATGGAACAGGATAGAAAGCCCAGAGATAAACCCATGCACATATGGTCACCTTATCTTTGATAAAGGAGTCAAGAATATACAGTGGAGAAAAGACAGCCTCTTCAATAAGTGGTGCTGGGAAAACTGGACAGCTACATATAAAAGAATGAAATTAGAACACTCCTTAACACCATACACAAAAATAAACTCAAAATGGATTAAAGACCTAAATGTAAGGCCAGACACTTTTAAACTCTTAGAGGAAAACATAGGCAGAACACTCCATGACATAAATCACAGCAAGATCCTTTTTGACCCACCTCCTAGAGAAATGGAAATAAAAACAAAAATAAACAAATGGGACCTAATGAAACTTCAAAGCTTTTGCACAGCAAAGGAAACCATAAACAAGATGAAAAGACAACCCTCAGAATGGGAGAAAATATTTCCAAATGAAGCAAATGACAAAGGATTAGTCTCCAAAATTTACAAGCAGCTCATGCAGCTCAATATCAAAAAAACAAACAACCCAATCCAAAAATAGGCAGAAGGCCTAAATAGACATTTCTCCAAAGAAGATATACAGATTGCCAACAAACACATGAAAAAATGCTCAACATCATTAATCATCAGAGAAATGTAAATCAAAACTAAAATGAGATATCATCTCACACCAGTCAGAATGGCCATCATCAAAAAATCTACAAACAATAAATGCTAGAGAGGGTGTGGAAAAAAGGGAACCCTCTTGCACTGTTCGTGGGAATGTAAATGGATACAGCCACTATGGAGAACAGTATGGAGGTTCCTTAAAAAACTACAAATAGAACTACCATACGACCCAGCAATCCCACTACTGGGCATATACCCTGAGAAAACCATAATTCAAAAAGAGTCATGTACCACAATGTTCATTGCAGCTCTATTTACAATAGCCAGGACATGGAAGCAACCTGAGTGTCCATCGACAGATAAATGGATAACGAAGATGTGGCACATATATACAATGGAATATTACTCAGCCATAAAAAGAAACGAAATTGAGATATTTGTAGTGAGGGGGATGGACCTACAGTCTGTCATACAGAGTGAAGTAAGTCAGAAAGAGAAAAACAAATACCGTATGCTAACACATATATATGGAATCTAAAAAAAAAAAAAAAGTCATGAAGAACCTAGGGGCAAGACGGGAATAAAGACGCAGACCTACTAGAGAATGGACTTGAGGATACGGGGAGGGGGAAGGGTAAGCTGGGAAAAAGTGAGACAGTGGCATGGACATATATACACTACCAAATGTAAAATAGCTAGCGGGAAGCAGCCGCATAGCACAGGGAGATCAGCTTGGTGCTTTGTGACCACCTAGAGGGGTGGGATAGGGAGGGTTGGAGGGAGGGAGACGCAAGGGGGAAGAGATATAGGGATATATGTATATGTATAACTGATTCACTTTGTTATAAAGCAGAAACTAACACACCATTGTAAAGCAATTATACTCCAATAAAGATGTTAAAAATAATAATAAAAATAAATAAATAAATAAATGCATGGCTTCAAGTCTCCTCAGCGAAACATACACTGACTATATGTTCATAGTAGTCCTCTGAGGATTAGCACCACGGCACTCAATTTGCTTGAATATTTTTATCTGTGGTTGCCCTGCAGAACACCACCACCTTCTGCCAAAGTGCTTCAGGTGTTGAGAAATGATGATGCCACACATGTACCAAGAGGGTATAGAAAGTTGTATTACTCACATAATGAGGATTTCTGGGGAAAGCAGGCACCCAAGCCATCCTGAAAGGGAGTGGCAAATGGCTTTGGTTTCTGTCGTGGTTGGGGGCAGGGCCAGTGTGAGCAGTGGCTGGGTTTGCATGGTTTGAGCTTGCCACCAGCACCCAGGGAAGGAGAGAGTCCATTTTCTTGTTGGCTTGCCCAGAGATGGGACACAACGGGATGAAGGAGGGTGGGGTTTGGGTGCTGTCAGCAGTCGAACATCCAAAATGGAGCCAGAATATTTATTATCATCTTCCTATCTTCCAGCTGTCATTTAGGGATGTAAATGAAATCTACCTATGCTGAAATTTACCTACTGTGTGACTCAACCTACTTAAACTCTCTCCTCATCAGTAAAAAATTGCATAGCATTTAAAATAAATGATGTCACACATATCAGAGGAAACTGGCTCAGTGGCTGCATAAAACAGACACTCAATAATTGTTTCTGAATCTCAATCTGGAAATTTAAGGAAAAAAAAAAAAACCTGTTTCCTTCCCATAGTTCTATCTCTACCCTTAGTTCTATCTCTTACCCAGTTTTATTCTTATAAAAACTGGAGAGAGGCCACTAGTTCCAGTAAAGACTCTTGAAACTATTTAGCAGAGATGTTGGGATGAGGTTAAGAAAAGGGGAGTAGAGAGGTAATAAGGCTAGCGGTGGTGGGAGGAGCAGGGAAGGTGGTGGTCAGGGCACTGCAGAGGGTGACTCCCCCAAGATGTGTCACAGAACATGCCTGTCTGAGGCATCTCTGCTGGTCACACTGAAAGGTAGGTGTCCTGGCAAGTATACCCACCGCTGGCAGAGTGGGTAAGGACAGGAAATGGTGTTATAGGTTGAATTGTATTGCCCCCAAAGCATGTGTCCTTATGTGGAAATTCAGTCTTTGCAGATGTAATCAAGTATGAGGTCATAGTCAATTGGAGTGGGTCCTAAATCCGATATGTTTGATGTCCTTATGAAAAGAAGAAAGAGAGACACAGAGACAGACAGTCAGAGAGCCTGCCATGTGATGCCTGCCTCTGCAGAGATTACAGTGATGCAGCTGCAAGCCAGGGGACACCAAGGATTGCCGGCCACCACCAGAAACAGAGAGACGAGGAAGGATTCTCCCCAGGGTCCCAGAAGAGCATGGCCTAGCTGACACCCTGATTTCAGACTTCTAGCTTCCAGAACTGTGAGAGAATAAATTCTGTTGTTTAAGCCACCATGTTTATGGTATTCTGTTATATCAGTTCTAGGGACCTAATATGATAGAGAAAAAAATCATCAACTCCTTCTTTGAAGATCTGAGTGTGTAATTTTATTCAAAATTGGAATAACTGGGGATGCTGACATTTTTTGTTTTAGAATGATGACCAAATTGCAGACCTTTATATGTTGCCAATTACCCTTTAATTCCTCAAAATTATTTTAAATATAAATGAGAACATGTTTTATATAAAATATCTAGGATTTTGGCTTAAAATAATTTTTATACTCCATGGTTAATAGTATAACAAATTCACAAACAGAAGATAAAAGATGCATTTCTGCAAGATCTGTGAGCAAAGACAAAATGTTAACAATGATTATTTCTGGGCTATGGGATTATGGGCAATATTTCTTTTTTTGGTAACTTTTAAAATTTCCTCATTGTATAATAAATATTTTCAAAAGAAACACACTTTTACTTTCCAGAGACATTATTATTTTCATAAAAGTAAAAGATAGGATTCAGGGCTTCCCTGGTGGCGCAGTGGTTGAGAGTTCTCCTGCCAATGCAGGGGACACGGGTTCGTGACCCGGTCCGGGAAGATCCCACATGCCGCGGAGCGGCTGGGCCCATGAGCCATGGCCGCTGAGCCTGCGCATCCGGAGCCTGTGCTCCGCAACGGGAGAGGCCACAACAGTGAGAGGCCCGCATACCGCAAAAAAAAAAAAAAAAAAAATAGGATTCAATGCCTTGTCTTATGGGCTTTTGTCTTGACTTCTTATCCTGGGGCTTGGGGATGTGTTCATAGCCTGCTGATTAGGCCTAAAAGGATTAGAATAGGGCATGCAGTAGTAGGATGCATTTGTTCCTCGCGAAATTGGAAAAAGATGAACTTATTCTGCCCGCACAAGAGGCTCAAGCCAGGGAGTGTGAGGGTAATTTTTTTCTGATATAGTATAATAACATGGATAGTCCTCTTATTCTCAGGAGTTTTCACAAATGAGCCTTAAAGTCCTGCTGCTCATAAGTGTCTTTGCAACAAAAATCAAATATATTTAGTAAAAATAAATGGAGAGTTCATGTTCTGCAATGACCACATAAACTTAATACAGCCTGTCTCCTGCTACTTACTAAAATGACATTACCAGGGCTTCCCTGGTGGCGAGTGGTTAAGAATCTGCCTGTCAATGCAATAGACACGGGTTCGAATCCTGGTCCGGGAAGATCCCACATGCCACGGAGCACCTAAGCCCGTGCGCCACAACTACTGAGTCTGCGCTATACAGCCCGCGACCCACAGCTACTGAAGCCTGTGCGTCTAGAGCCTATGCTCTGCCACAAGAGAAGCCACCACAATGAGAAGCCCGTGCACCGCAATGAAGAGTAGCCCCCACTCTCTGCACCTGGAGAAGGCCTGCACGCAGCAATGAAGACCCAATGAAGCCAAAAATGAAAATTAATAAATAATTTTAAAAACTACATTATCAGCAACAAGAATTATAAAACATCACTAATTAAGACATTACAGTATTGGCCCAAGAAACCAATCATTGGACATCTGATTTATGACAAAGACTGCACTGCACATCATTGGGGAAATGATGGTCTTTTCAATCAGTGTTGCTGGGTCAATTAGATACTCACACAGAAAAAAAAAATCGTCATCCCTATATCATATCATACACAAAAATTAGTTTTAAATGGAGTGGAGATGTAAATGGGAAAAATAAAAAAGTAAAAGGTCTAGAAGATAATATAGAGCGATACCTTCGTGACCTTGGCATAAGCAAACACTTTCTTAAGGAGGACACAGAAACCACTAACAATGAAGGAAAAGATTGATAAACAGGGCTTAATGAAAATTAGAAATGTCTGTTCATCAGAAAACATCATTAAAAGAGTAAAACATGGAAGCCACAGAGGGGGAGAACGTATTTGCAATATATAAAACCAACAAAAGACTCTTAACCTGGAATATATAAAGAATGCTACGAATCAAGGGAAAAAAAGGCAACTGACTCAATTTTTTTAAATGGCCAAAAGACTTCTAAAGGCATTTCACAAAAGAGAATATACAAGTGTTCAATAAACATATGCAAAGCTAAGTACACTTTAGTCATCAGGGAAATGTAAGTAAATTCATGATGAAATCTCACACACACACACACACAGAACAGAAGATCAAGAAGATGGACAACTCGAAGTTTTGGAGAGGATATAGTCATTGGAATCCTCGTGCACAATGTTTAGAGAATAAATTGGTGCAACAACATTAGAAAACTGATGACTTCTACGGAAACTGATCATATACACATTCTAAGACCCAGCAATTCCACTCCTGGGCTCACACCCAATAGAAATGTGTACATATGTCCAGTAAAAGACCTGTACAAGATTTTTCACAGTAACGCTATTTGTAATAGCCTCAATCTAAAAACAACCTATAAAGTCCAGTGGAACAGATACATGAATTGTGGTATATTCATACAATGAGATCTTATACATCAATGAAAGTGAAAAAACTACAGCTATATGTAATGATATTGATGAATCTCTCAAACATAATGTTAGAAGAAGCAAGGCAAAAAAGAGAAATATATTAAGATCTGCTAAAACATGATGTACGTGTTCCTGAAAATCACCACACTATGCAAAATCATGCAGTTAAAACCATAGGGCCTAAGGGGGAAAAAAACAGAGTTAGGGGGCATAATACTCAAAAACCTTGCCAGTGACACACAAAAGAAAAAAAAAGATAGAAATCTAATCAAAGTGGTAGCATGGTTTTACACATGTAAAATGATGAAGAAATGAGTAAATACTAAAACAAACAGTACTTTAGGTTTACAAAGATCTGAAGTTTGCTTATGGAAGTGGGTGTCAGAAGGGCTGCAGCCTGCAAGTTACTATATACAAAGTGATGGAAGGAGGGTTGACTGACATTGGATGGAGTGTTGTAACAGTAGACATGGCTGGGTGTGGCTCACAACATGCTAGCTGGACTGAGGAGGCTGGTAGACCTTTGAGGTGTGTGCGTGTTGTGCATTCCTATGGGCTCGGTTCAGCTGGGTGCAGTTTTCTGCATTCACCTAGAGTTTCTTGAGGACAACACTATGCATAAGCAAACACTAAACTGCATTATGCTCAAATTGTTCCCTAATGTATCAATCATGATGGAAATTTGCATTTCCAAAACAAGCATTACAGCAGAACAGATAGTACCTTATTATTCTATTTAAATAAGGTTCAAACACAGGCAAAATTAATCCGTGACATTAGACATCAGGATGTTGTTTACCGTAGAGTGGGTTGTGACTAGGAGGGATCACAAGGAGAAACTTCTGGAGCGCTAGGTACTAGCTAAACAGGTATGTTCAGTTTATGAAAATTCATCCTGCTGTACACTTAAGATTCGTGCCCGTTGATTTACATATATTTTTAAATAAAAGTTCAAAAAAACTTTTAAAATTGAAAAACAAAATCTGCCCCTTTTCAGGAAGGCTTCCTGGGCTTTTAGGATAAGTACTGAGATTTTCCTGCCCCACTGTATGGACATCCAGTTCCTCGCAGAACACAGGGTACACTAATCACTGACACTCACATCACATTTATACAGCTCTTTTCATGCAGTGTTCAGTAGTTCATCATTCATACCCCAAAGAATTACAAACGAGGATTCCTAAATTATCAACTCCAGACAGATAGTTTAGCAGAAACGGCAGCATTTTCTTAGCCAGGTGAAAATAGAATTGAAGAAGGAACTACATGACATGGATTCAAGTCTCAGCTGTGCCATTTTCTAGCTAATTGGGTTTGGCAAGTCACTTCACCTAAGTTCTAGTTTCCTCACCCACTAAATAAGTATAATAATTCTGTTCAATCTGTCAAATAGGACTGTAATGCAAGTGAAAGTGCTTTGCAAAATGTAAAGAGATATACATGCATAAGGTGTTGATACAGTATTTTCTCTCTCATGTTTAACTAAAATTTAGTTTAAGCCTCCTCTTTCCCTGTTGGTGTACATCAACAATGTTGTGGACATCAAAATCCCAAATAACAAGGATGCTGGCATTAGCCTAAATTTTTTTATACAGCCTCGTGTGTAATTAGGGCTTCCACAAAGGCATTTTGATGGTGATGTTGTGAGGGATTTGTTGCTCTGATGCATTAATGTCTTCATCAGGAAAACATGTGTCCACTCAGCATTTGGAGTTATGTGCAGATCTAGAGACACTGTAAAGCTTCCTCCCCACCACGTTGGAGTCAATACTCAGTTATCTGTGTTCAGAGAAGAGTTTTTGCTACAGCTAACACTGCCCCCTTTCCACTCCCCCTGACCCTGGTTCATTCTCTTCCTAAGGCCCCTCCATCCTGTCTCCTAAATTTTGAGTTTGTTTTTTCTATCACGTAAATTGAAGAGGGCACAAAAATCTTTATCTAAAAATATGCCTCTAAACGCAGATGCTGGACTTCCCTGGTGGTCCAGTGGTTAAGACTCCATGTTTACACTGCAGGGGTTCGATCCCTGGTTGGGAAACTAAGATCCCACATGCCATGCCGTGCGGCATGGCCAAAACAAACCAAAGAAACTAACTAACTAAATAAATCTTATAAAAAATAAACGTAGATGCTGATTATTTGGATAAGTTCTTTTGGATTATCCATATCATTGTATATACGGATGCTGCCTAGAGGTGCTAGGCTGTTGGGTTCTTATCTCCTTCCAGAATCTCAAAGCTCATTATAAATTCTGCCCACTAAACTCAGTGGGAGAGGTTCACACACAGAATAATGCTTGCTCCTTCTTAGCCATAAAGCAACTCTTCCATGCTTGAAGGAAGGACACTAGAAGGGAAACTAGAAATTTCCCATATTGTTAACTAATGCTTGTATTAACAGACCGAATTATGCGACCAAAGGTCTCAAGGGTGACAGAGAGAGCATTTCAATTAGAATCATTAAGAGTGTTCATTAAAATACAGAGTTGGGGTGCTATCCTAGACCTACCGAATCAGAATCTCTTAGAGAATCTCAGGGTTACGCATTTTAAATAAGCTTGTCGGGTGGTTCTGATGGGCAATAAAGTTATGAAACAACGGTCCTGGAGGTTGGGCAAGAGAACGGCTGACAACATACTGATTAGTGATGACACAAAGGGAAGCAATCTCGTTAAGGAAGCTGTGTTAGACCAGATCAACCTTGAAATCACTCAACACTGTGTTAATAATGAGAAATGCAGCAACCAGGCATCAAACCTGCACTGAGCCACAGACAGGAGGCAGGAGAGAATGTCAAACGTATTTAACACTGAGTTGTCACAGCAAATAAACAAAACCAGAAAATTTCCTACACACCATTCCGAGGACTCATCAGAAGTGAGATGTGACCAGAAGTGGGGTGTTCCTGCCATTTCATCATGCCCCTGACTACGTATCAATCTCCCCACTCTCCCCGCTTCTATGCATCCATCTGTTTACCAGATGGATTGATAAAGAGCATTTCCTCTGGAGAGCTTGGAAAAGTCACCCTATGCTAGGCAGTTGCAAAGCATAAGGACACCAGAAATGTCAAACTAACATGATGAAAGTCAGGGACTAGAATGGTTCCTAGACTTTAGCAGATGACCAATAAATCTTTTTTTTTTTTTTTGGATTTATAGAGTGAGCAAGGAAGGAGAAAATGAGATAGGATGGGATAAGAGGCTGGAAGACAAGGGAAATGGATAAACACATGGACTGATAAAGAGTGGATGGATGGATGGATGGATGGATAGATGGATGGATAGATGATAGATGGGTGGATGGAAAGAGGGATGGACAGATGGCTGGAAGAAAATGTAAGAGAACCATGTCAGATCAATTATCTTTTATCCCTAAACTATTTTTAACAGATTTATTGAGATGTAACTAAAATACCATACAATTCACCCATGTAAAGTATATATAATTCAATGGCTTTTCATATACTCACAGAGGAGTGCAACTCACCACAATCAATTATAGAACATTTTATCACCCCAGAAAAGGAACTCCTGCTCATTAGCCATCACCCTCCAAACCCCCATCCCTCCCAGCCCTAGGCAACCTAACATACTTTTTGTCTCCATAGATTTGCTTATTCTGGACATCTCATATAAATGGAATCATACAATATGTGGCCCTTAATGACTGGCTTCTTTCACTTACAGTAAAGTTTTCAAGATTCATCTATGTCGTAGCATGAATCAGTACTTCATTCCTTTTAACTGCTGAATAATATTCCATTGTATGGATATACCACTTCTTATTTATCTATTCTTCAACTGATAGACATATGGGCTCTTTTCACTTTTTTGTCTAATATCAGTAATGTTGCTATGAACATTCATGTACAAAGTTTTTGTGTGGGTATATACCTAGGAGTAAAACTGCTGAGTCATATGGTAACTCTATGCTTAACTTTTTTTTTAGGTCTTGTTTATTTTTATTATTTTATTTATTTATTTATTTATTTATTTATTATTTTTTGGCAGCACTGCGCAGCATGCAGTTCCCCGGCCAGAGATCAAACCCGCGCCCCCTGCAGTGGAAGTGCGGAGTCTTAACCACTGGACCGCCAGGGAAGTCCCTATGTTTAACTTTTTGAAGAACTGCCAGACTATATTCCAAAGTGTCTGTTTTCTACTTTACATTCCCACAGGCAGTGTATGAGGGTTCAAATATTTCTATATCGTCTCCAACACTTATTTTCCACTTTTTGTTTGTTTATTTGTTATTATAGCCATCTTAGGGGTATCTCACTGTGGGTTTAATTTGCATTTTCCTGGTGGTTAATGATGTTGACTATCTTGTCATGTGTTTGTTGGGTATTTGTATATCTTCTTTGGATAAACGTCTATTCACCTTTGCCAATTTTAAATTGAGTTATGTGTTATTCTATTATTGAGTTGTAATCATTCCTTATATAGATAAATTCTTTATCAGATGTATGGTTTGCAAATTTTTCTTGTACTCTGGTTGCATTTTCACTTTCTTGATGTCCTTTCAGTCACAAAAATTTTTACTTTCAATGATGTCCAATTGACCCATTTTTTCTTCTGTTGCTTGTGTTTCTGGTGTCATATATAAGAAACTATTGGCTAATCTAAGGTCCCAAGGATATAGCCCTCTACTTTCTTCCAAGAGCTTTATAGTTTTAGTTCTTACACTTAGGTCTTTGATGCATTTTGAGTTAATTTTTGTATATGGTATGAGGTAAAGGTCTAACTTCATTCTTTTGTATGTGGATATCCACCAAACTATTTCTGACAGAAGAAAAAGAGGCCATGTGAGTAGCATATAATAATATAATAATATTACCAGTATTATTTCAAGAGCAAAGGTAAGGAAACAGAGGAGAAATCTGTACTGGCCATTCTTTCTCCAAAATTCAGAAATTAATCTATGTGAGCTACAAAAACACTGGATAAACCTCAAGTATTTTTGTCCCTGTCTCAGGTGCCAAAACCATTAAATTGTACAAATATGAAGACTTAAGCAATTCCCTAAAATCTTCTGTGGGAGAATTCTGAAGATTCCTTCTTCCATATTTCCTGTCTTTGACACCCAGAAGCCCTTGTCATTCCTCACATAGCCTTCCTGACTGGCCTTCCTGTTCCTAGTACTGCTCTCCTCCAAATCAGCCTCCACATTACCTCTACATGGATCTTTCAAAAGTGAGATCTGTGCCACTCCCTCGCAAAAGTCTTTCTGTGACCCACCCCTATTTCAGCCTATTAAGGATGAAGTCCACGCTCCATGGCATGGCATGCGTGGCCTTCGTTATCTTGTCTTCAAGTTACCTTTTCGGTGTCCCCTGGTGCAACCAGCCTATTCCCTGACATCATATGTCACATCTTCTCCTGCTATGATCCTAAGATGCTTGCAGTTTCCTGAACGTACAATTTTATGCCTCCATGCCTTTGTGCAAGCTGTGCCCATCCCCTAGGTCTGATGCTTAAACATCCTTTAAGCCCAACTCTGAGGTCACCTCCTCCATGGTGAATTTCTCACCCAGAAGATAAAGTTAACCATTCACCTCTCTGTCCCCAAAACACTATGTCCCGAAGCACTGTGGCACACTGTGCCGTATTTGATTATCACTGTCTCCCAAGCACCTAGCACAATGACCAGGAGAAATACAGGAAGGCCCTCTCCTTTAAGCAATTTTCTCTGTAAAAAAAAGATCTTAGCCTCATCCAGACTCATCTGAGCACTGTACCTCTTTTTCCTGAATCAAATAGGCAGAGACATTTCCCACATTTCTTATTTTCTTACTGTGTACTTTTGCTTCTTTTAGTAAAATCCTCCCTCTGGTAGCAATTTTTTACAGCAAGGCAAAAAGTATGACCCAACCCTCCAGCAATCTTGTTGGGGCAGCCGTGAAGTGAGAAAGTAATCAAGAGGCAAGCTTGAAAAATAAGAAAAGTAAGTGATAGGTAACTGTGGACACAAATAGAATGATAAAACAGAAGCAGAAACAATTTTATTATAAGTTACCTGTTTTCTTCTAGTTTTGTTAAAAAACAATGACTTTCTGAGGAAAGGCATGGCTCCCACGACAGGTCTGTGTGACCACCATTTGTCTATCTGTCATTTGAAAGTCAGCCAAGTAACAGCACTCGTTATGTTATCTGACATCTTCGTGATTGACAGCCCTCAGAATGTAAATGGTCCCTTCCTGTCCCTTAGTACAAATGTTGTCAAAAACCTTCTCACATAGGAAACTCAACCTGGAACCAAGACAAATGAGAGTGGACCCACTCTCATTTGGACCCACTCGCATTGTTACCCAATGTGCAGACAATTGGGGAAAGGGAAATCAGGTTTATTAAGCGAAATCCCATGTTCCCATGTCATAAACTGGGTGGCCTGGCCTCCTCCAAACAGCCCAGAGACATCTTCCTGGGCGGAGTGTTATATCCCCTGGCTCAACCTTCAGTTACCTGTTTTCTTCTCCCCCTAAAAGCCAGAGGTTATAGGTAACTCCCTTTGGTACATACCCCTGGCCCCTGGAAGTCTTCTAACAGCAAAGGAATACAATCACCATTTAAAACAAGATATCAGATTTCCCCTTTTATTTTCCTGACAGCAGGTGAATCTTCTCAGTTTTTTTCCCCCAAGGTCACATGAAAATGTCACCAGAAAAATAAAGAAAAGTCCGGAGATGTGCTGCCTAGAGACCTAAATAGGGCTAAAATTAGCAGCTGCCTCCCTCTCCGGGCAAGAGCTGGCAGCAGCTGGAGTGTGACAATACCCAGAGGAGAACAGAGGGGAGCAGAGAGGCGCCGCGGGCATGCTGCCGCGGGCATGCTCTGTCCCCCACCAGGGGGCAGGGGCTTCGAGCCTCGGGCTGGCTGGATGCTGGGCAGCTGCCAAGTGGAGCATCGGCCCTGTCTGCCCCCCCGGAAGCCTGACGTAGGGTGACGTATACCCCCAGACCAGCTATTTCTATCTGCTGCTTCCTGTATAATCAATGTCATGGTCAGAGAAGGTCACACGAGCAAGAGACAAATGTTAAGGCAGGCGGTAGTTGGAAGTTTGGCTTTGTTTTAAAATCAGCTGATCTGGGATTTCCCTGGCGGTCCAGTGGTCAAGGCTCCGCGCTTCCAATGCAGGGGATGCGGGTTCGATCCCTGGTTGGGGAACTAAGATCCCACATGCCACACGGCGCGGACAAAATAAATAAAACCAGCTAGTTAGTGCACCCCTGGATGGTCACTGTGGGTCCCCGCCTCTGCCCGCCCATCTTCACCAACCATCACCACTCTTTAACCTGACAGGGATCACCCATGAAAGACGAGATTTCTCCAGGAACTAGGAGGTCAGCTTGCCTTGCTTCTCACCTTCACTGGGCTCTCACCACTGGGCTTCTGGCTCAGAATACCCTACCCTAAGTGACTACATTTACCACGTGGCATTGTTGTGGCCGGTGTGTAACTGCTCCCACCCTCATTTCAGACCTCTGGGATGCCTGTCCTGAGGCCCATGCCCAGAGAGCAAAGTCTAAGGTGTGGATCTCAACACCTGAAGAGTGTATTTCTGACCGTCCAGCTCTGGACTCATGCTCTGCACTGCGTTTCTTCTAGTGGGGAAGGAGTCACTCCCCGCCCAGCTCAGTCCTGCATCCGACCCCTCCACCCACCTTCCCACACCACACAACCTGTACGAGCTTCCTAGGGCTCCTGAAACAAAGTACCACCAACGGAATGACTTAAAACAACAGAAATTTATGGTCTCACAGTTCTGGAGGCTAGAAGTCTGAAGTGAAGCAGCTGGCAGAGCCATGGTCCCTCCGATCCTCTAGGGGAGGTTCCTTCCTTGCCTCCTGCAGCTGCTGGTGGTCCCAGGCCTTCCGTGGCATGTGGCAGCTCAAGTCCAATCTCTCCCTCTGTCTTCACATGGTCACCTTTTCCTTGGGACTTTACATTATCCTCCTTCTGTGTACGCCTGTCTGTCCAAATTTCCCCTTTTGATAAGGACACGAGTCCTGTGGATTAGGGCTCACCCTAATGGTCTCCTCTTGACTTGAGTCCCTCTGTAAAGACCCTATAAGGTTACATGTTGAGACACTGGGATGGGGACTCCCACCTATCTTTTTGGCGACACAATTCAATCCACAGCACCTCCTTTGCCATGCCCTCCTCTCTGAGTAGGTTCCCCTTGTAAAGAAAACTCCACAACAGCAGGTACTATGACCGGGGGCAGCTGGCAGGCTACAAGAATCAATCGCAGGGTCAGTGCAGAGAAAAATGGTCCAGATGAGGTTCAAGTGCCTGTCGGCATGAAGCTCTAACCTCCCCAACAATCCTGTGTGGAACCAAACAGGTGCTCCCAAAACAGGATTCTTCTTTTTCTCTATCTTTATTTCAAGACAATGAAAGGTTTTTCTCCATAGTTTTCATTCTCATTCACTGACTATTCACACAAATACTTGACTGCCTTAATTACACTCCAGAGAGGTGACCACAGCGCCCGACAGAATTCCTGAGGCGAGGGAACATTCCCCTGGATTCCAGCTCCTGATCTGTACTGCAAAGAAAAGAACCACAAGCAGCCCATGCTGCTGCCTTCTGCTGCATTTCCAGCACTGCACAACACAATATATCACGGTCACAGGCCTTCGGCTCTTACAATAGCCATTCCTGAGATCGTTTCGTTTCTTTGGTAATTCAGGTGGCACATCCATACAAAACCATTTTCTCCTTCCACTGCTTTCTTGGTCTGAGCAAGGGTGATGAGACACAGGACAGCAAGCTAATGCAATGCCCGAGTAAGCCTAAAAGGGGCAAAACCAACACCCTGAGGGCTGGTTCGTCGGGTGAGCCAGAGTCCTCCACCCACTGAACAAGATTAGGATAAAACTACAGCAGTCCTTCCTTGTCTGCGGGAGATATGTTCCAAGACCCTGGTGGATGCGTGAAACTGCAGATAGTACTGAACCCTATATATACTGGTTTTTTTCCTATACATACACACCTATGATAAAGTTTAATTTGCCAGGTAGGCACAGTAAGAGATGAACAACAATAACTGATAATAGAATAGAACAATTATAACAATATACTGTAATAAAAGTTACGTGAATATGGTCTCTCTCTCTCTCTCTCTCAAAATATCTTACCGTACAAATGTAATGCTTTTCCCATCTTAACTAAGTACCTGTAATGCACCGTGGGCATAACTTTTGCAATTTGAGGTATAACAGCAAAACTAGCATGAACTTCTTTTTCCTTCTTCATAATTTCATGTATAGAAGATTCATTCTTACTGTAGATCTTAGCAGCTCAGCATACGATTTTTTTTTCTTTCCCTATTAAGTCAAGAACTTTCACCTTTTCACTTAAAGGACGCACTTCATGGTTTCTCCTTGGCATATCTATACTGCCGGCACCACTACTCCTGTGCTTTGGGGCCAGAATTAAGTAAAATAAGGGTTACTTGAACACAAGCACTGGGATACCGTGAACAGCTACCTGATGACCAAGACGCATACTAAGTGATTAACAGGCAGGACAAGCTGTACAAAGGGATGATTCATGTCCCAGGTGGGTTGGAGCAGGACAGCACGAGACTTCACCACACTACTCAGAATAGCATATGCAATTTAAAACTTAAGAATTGTTTATTTCTGGAATTTCCCAGTTAATATTTTCAGACTGCAGTTGACAAAGGGTAATTGAAACTGAGGAAAGTGAAACATAGGATAAGTGGGTACTGCTATAGTTGTAGAGAGACACAGACCAGCTGGCGGCCAATCCAGCTAGTGGCCACGGGCTGGTCTATCAGCTCCAGAAACTCTAGGTCTTACCTCTGTCACCTAGCCCCAACCGCCTACTGATAACTACCAGAAACAGAACAACAAACCAGGCACCCTAGATTCTTGTCTCCAACAATGACACACAGGCATGTTCTGGGATGAAAACTGTGGTCACCTGCACGGTTTAGTTCTCACAGAGCAGAGAGGTCAGTGTAGTATAATACAAAGCTAAGGGATTTGGCATCAAAGGGCTTCTAACTCACCTGGTTCCTCTGCTTCCCAGCTGTGTGACAATAACCAAGTGTCCTGATCTCTGTGAACCTCAGTGTTACTAGTAATACTGTGATGATGTCTGCCTAACTATCTCACAGGGGGTTGTTGAGAAGAGCAACTGAACTAGTGACCTGGAAATTACTTAACCAACAATGAAGAGTTAAAATAGTAACAATGGATGCTACTAAGTGGCATTAAATTATATTGAGTCAGAGGACTCAGGAAAATCTGAATGCCAGGTAGCCTAGAAATCTGTGCAAAGGAAAGGAATACTTGGGCTCTGGTCCCACACCCTATGCGGACTCCACGTGGCCAGGCTGGACCACAGAGAAGCTCCTTTAAGTGAGATCAGCCTGAATGTCTCAATGTCCCAGATTTTAACAATATGGATCTCTCCCTCTCTCTCTCTCTCTCTCTCTCTCTCTCTCTCTCTCTCTCTCTCACACACACACACACACACACACACACACAGAGTGTTAGTGATTATTGCACAGAAAGATGCAGAGCTGGCCAAGGCCTTAGCCCCCAGGCTTGTTCCTGGCTTTCCCCAACCAAAACAAAGGGTCTGAGTTACCACACGGGAGGCAGAGAAACTCTCTGCAGGGAGAAGAGGGAGGGAATCTGGGAAGAGGTCAAGGGAGAGACGGCAAACTGGGACCAAATTCATGGGATCATCTAAACGACCACACTCTTGTGTCAAGTGAGGTAGACTGCAAAAAATAGTCAGTCACACTCCTTCACTCCTACTCGTATCAGCACCCTTTACAATATGATTTCGTAGCTCTTCCCATCAGGAGATGGAATCTATTTCCCCTCCCCTTGAATTTGGGCTAGTATATCACATGCTTTGGCCAAAAGGATGCAACAAGGCTGATTATGTGCCAGTTCTGAGCCTGAAAAGCCTTGCATACTTTCTGCCTTCTCTCTTGAACCACTATGACTGCCATATGAACAAGCCTGGACAGGTCTGCTGAAGGATAAGAAATCAACATGGAGCAGACCTGACTCAGCCAACCTAGTCAAGGCCCTAGAAATGTGACAGCCCAGCTAAGATCAGCAAATCCAACCCAACCACAGCTGACCCATAGATGGATGCATGCAGCCGTCCTAGACCAGCCAGACCCCAGTTGACAGAGAGACCCATGAGTTATATAAATGCTTATTCTTTTAAGCCATTAAGTTTTGGGGTGGTTTGTTATGTAGCAGTGGCTAACTGATACATGCTAACCTCAACCACTGTCCAGTCCAAATTAACACTTCTCCTTTGGGCTAGGATAAAGATGGTGAGGTGGGACTCAAAGGACAGAGTGACCTTCTCTCCCCAGTAGAGCAGTAGTCTTCAAACCGGGTTATGCATACCACTAGGTGTATTCAGCAGGACTTTCCAAAGTATAAACAACATGGAAAACTTTAGAAGAATGGGTTTCCAGATCCTAAAAATTAACCTAAAGCTAAGTTTCTCCTTTCCCCTTCTCTTCTCATAAAATATCCTTCATCTCACTTTAAAAACAAAAAAAGCAAACTTCCTCCCCATCTTTCTTATCTCAGATTATTGCTCCAGGATGTAAAAACCTCAAGGGAATCAGTACAACACTTTGAGAAACTATTTGACAGTGGCTATGAAAGCTGAATATATGTACACCCAGTGACACAGCAATCCCTTCCCAGGTATAAGCCCAACAAAAATGCATACAGAGCTTCACCACAGGTCATATACATGACAGCCCATAGGAGCTCACAGCTATTATGCTCATCAACATTAGAATGGATAAATTGTGGCATGTTCACACAATGAAATACTTTATAGTAGTGATAAGCAGGAAAAATCTATAACAACACTCAAAAATATGAATGAATCTCCCAATACGATATTGAGCAAAATAAGCCAGACACAAAAGAATACATATTATGTGATTCTCTCTCTCTTTATAGAATCACATAATATGTATGTATCTGTGTGTGTGTGTGTGTGTGTGTGTGTGTGTGCATTAAACGAACAAGCTCCTCACAGAAAGCTATGCATTTAGATGTCAGAATAGGGCAGGTAGTAACTGGTAGGGGTCATGAGAAGGAGCCTCTAGGTGCTGGTTATACATGTGTGTTTGCCTAGAGAAAATTCTTATGATATGTGCACTTTGCTAGGCTATGTTATATTTCAATAAAAAGCTTTACAATAGAGGAACAACATAAAGGGACAATTAGATAATTCCTTTAATCAAGTAACCATAAATTCCTACTCCATCCATTTCAAGAGAAATTTTACTTTTTATGTTTAATAATTATGTATCAAACGGTATCGTCTTTAAGAGGAGTTATGCACGAATAAGAACTGTAATGATAACCCAACCCAGGAGAAAAATGATTACACTTCTAGCCTTACAGTGGTAGAAAAACAAACCAAAAAAAAGAAAAACCAGTGCCACAGAGAAGTATGATAGTTGATAAAGGACATAACTTTGAGACAAGACAAAATTCTGCGGGAGCAATGAAATAGAAATATGAAATCAAGGAAATGTTACTGTGAAAGAGCATCTTGCTCATTTATATTTTTAAAGGATGATGGTGGATATCAAATCACTAAGTTATTTATAATTTATATTATTTAGAGGCATTGGTTTATCTTTTAAATGTCAATATTTATAATATGGCAAACTTAGGTATTTCATAATTATTTAAATTTATAATACAAGAAATTAGATGCCTACTTTTTTTTTTATATGCCTACTTTAAAACACTTAACAGGGTACATAATTTCTCAAAGTTACTCTATTAGGAGGCACATAAGCCAAAAGAAATTATACCAAAAAAATGATTCCGTATAAAAGAATCTCCCCAAATATCCTTCCCTTAAGGACCTGTAACAGTGGTGTATTCCACCAACGTTATCTCATTAATCTACATTAATCATATGCTTTTGGTTACAAGTTACAGAAACCTAACCGAACTGGATTGTCAATAAGTGAAGGATCTGAGATTTAACTCTACTTGCAAGCAACAAATTAGCCTGACACAGTTTCATGGATTCTGGCAGAAGACATGAGACTCTTAGGTCAGAGACGAAGGACTTTCTCGCTCATAGCAATAAAAGTAGCCAGAGCATTTGTACCGTTTCCCTGAGCCCCAGATCCCACAATGCGATGCGAAGAGGGCCAAGGTGATGCCTGCACGTGCAGTGGTTATGTTATAGGAGATAAGCCCCAGACATAGGAATCTAAATATTTTATAATGGGCAGTAAGCCTGCCTGACCTTTGCCCCAGAGAGAGAGATTATTTTTATTATACTGGACAGTAATCGAATACCCTCTACTTTGGAGAAAGACACTATCTCCATCTTCCAAAGATGTTTGCTATACAAATATTCTTGGAAAGACAGCCTGGAACAAAAGCAGTCAGTATATCTGCTCAAAAGACATGCAGAAACACAAGAGAGCCCTGGAGAATTATGTGAACTGAGTAAAGAATAGAGGCTCCTATTACTGAAAAGTACACGTATATGTTGGCTTCAAGATCTCCTGGAAATCAGGAGCTTGGGATTAACATACACATGCTACTATATATAAAACAGATAACCAACAAGGACCTACTGTATAGCACAGGGAACTCTACTCAATATTCTGCAATAACCTATGTGGGAAAAAAAATCTGAAAAAATATGTATAACTGAATCACTTTGCTGTATACCTGAAACTAACACAACATTGTAAATCAAATATACTACAATAAAATCTTTTTAAAAAAGAATATGTTGGGGCTTCTCTGGTGGCGCAGTGGTTGAGAGTCCGCCTGCCGATGCAGGGGACACGGGTTCGTGCCCTGGTCCGGGAGGATCCCACATGCCGCGGAGCAGCTGGGCCCGTGAGCCATGGCCGCTGGGCCTGCGCACCCGGAGCCTGTGCTCCGCAACAGGAGAGGCCACAGCGGTGAGAGGCCCGCGTACCGCAAAGAAAGAAAAAAAAAGGTAAAAAAGAATATGTTGCAGTGGGTTGTCTCAAAATACTACCTCCAAAATACAGTTTCCAACATGCAGTTCTTCTTTCCTCTTGGCTTCTCTACTGGTGACAGCAAGAGGGCTGCCAGCAGCTCCAGCCCAATATTCTGACACCTCTGCAACAAAAGAGAGCTTCTCCTCCCTGACAGTTCCAACAAAAACTCTGGAATTGCACCACGTGGGGAGACAGACCATACTGACGGGCCAGTCCTGCTCACATGTTGACCCCTAGATCTCAGTATGACATAGACTGAAAGTGGGGTAACAGAGATTTGTTACCAAAGAATGCGGAGCAAGTGTTGAACAAGCAAAACTGCAGCTTTTCCCTACACTGCTCTCTAAATGCCCTCAAGACAACAAATCTCACATGTGTACTTCTGTGAAATTAAGCATCATTTCTTTTCACAGATTCTTTTTTTTTTTTTTTTTTTTGAGGTTTGCGGGCCTCTCACTGTTGTGGCCTCTCCCGTTGTGGAGCACAGGCTCCGGACGTGCAGGCTCAGCGGCCATGGCTCACGGGCCCAGCCGCTCCACGGCATGTGGGATCTTCCCGGACCGGGGCATGAACCCGTGTCCCCTGCACCGGCAGGTGGACTCTCAACCACTGCGTCACCAGGGAAGCCCACAGATTCTTATTTTAATAAGACTAGCAGTGTGTCCAAATTGCTATTTTATAATCAAATTTCTTGAGAAAGAAGCTATTGCAGTGGTGCAGTGGTGCCACATCCAGTGGCAGATGTTCTGTGTAATAGCAAATGTTACTCAGTCGTGCCACAGTGGACTAAATAATGGCTCCTCCAAGGATGGTCATGTGCTAATCCCTGGAACTCATGCAAGTTGGCTTACCTGGCTTTGCAGGGACTTTGCAGGTGTGATCAAGTTAAAGATCTTGAAATGGGAAGAGTATCCTGGATTATCCAGGTGAGCTCAATAATCATAAGGGTCCTTATAGGAGAGACACAGGAGGAGTTAGAAAGTGGGCAATGCAATGATGGGAGCAGAAAAACAGGACAGAGAGGAGGAGATTTTACAATAGCCAGGACATGGAAACAACCTAAATGTTCATCGACAGATGAATGGATAAAGAAGATGTGGTACATATATACAATGGAATATTATTCAGCCATAAAAAGGAACGAAATTGGGTCATTTGTAGAGATGTGGATGGACCTAGAGACTGTCACACAGAGTAAAGTAAGTCAGAAAAACAAATATTGTATATTAACGCATATATGTGGAATCTAGATAAATGGTACAGATGAACCTATTTCCAGGGCAGGAATAGAGACGCAGACGTAGAGAATGAACATGTGGACACCGAGGTGGGAAGGGGAGGGTGGGACGAATTGGGAGATTATATGTCAATACATATATACAATACCATGTGTAAAACAGATAGCTAGTGGGAACGTGCTATACAGCACAGGGAGCTCAGCTTGGTGCTTTGTAATGACCTAGATGGGTGGGATGGGGCGGGGGGAGGGGATATATGTATACGTATGGCTGATTCACTTCGCTGTACAGCAGAAACTAACACAACATTGTAAAGCAATTATACTCAAATAAAAAATAAAATTAGAAAAGAAAGATGCGGACGGAGCGCAGGGAGAGGACTGGGGTTGGTGGCTTGAACATAGCCTGAAGGGGTTAGTGTACCACTAGCCGGGAGGGAGTCTGGGGAAAAGTCTGCACCTGCCGAAGAGGCAAGAGACTTTTTCTTCCCTCTTTGTTTCCTGGTGCGCGAGGAGAGGGGTTTAAGAGCGCTGCTTAAAGGAGCTCCAGAGACGGGCGCGAGCTGCGGCTAAAAGCGCGAACCCCAGAGACGGGCGCGAGCCGCGGCTAAAAGCACGGACCCCAGAGACGGGCGGGAGACGCTAAGGCTGCTGCTGCCGCCACCAAGGGGCCTGTGTGCGAGCACAGGTCACTCTCCACACCCCTCTTCCGCGGAGCCTGTGCAGCCCGCCACTGCCAGGTTCCCGGAATCCAGGGACAACTTCCCCGGGCGAACGCACGGCGGGCCTCAGGCTGGTGCAACGTCACGCTGGCCTCTGCCGCCGCAGGCCCGCCCCGCACACAGTGCTCCTACCGCCCCCCCCCACCCCCCGCCCCGGGCCTGAGTGCGCCTGAGCCCCCGAATCAGCGGCTCCTTTAACCCGGCCTGTCTGAGCAAACAACAGACGCCCTCCAGCGACCTACACGCAGAGGCAGGGCCAAATCCAAAGCTGAGCCCCTGGGGGCTGTGAGAACAAAGAAGAGAAAGGGAAATCTCTCCCAGCAGCCTCAGAAGCAGCGGATTAAAGCTCCACAATCAACTTGATGTACCCTGCATCTGTGGAATACATGAATAGATAAGGAATGATCCCAAATTGAGGAGGTGGGCTTCGAGAGCAAGATCTATGATTTTTTTCCCTTTTCCTCTTTTTGTGAATGTGTATGTGTGTGCTTCTGTGTGAGATCTTGTCTGTATAGTCTTGGTTCCACCATTTGTCCTAGGGTTCTATCCGTCCATGGTTTTTTTACAAAAATTTTTTCTTAATAATTAATTTTAATTTTAATAACTTTATTATACTTTACCTTCGTTCTTTCTTTCTTTCTTTCTTTCCTTCCTTCCTTCCCTCCTTTAAACAACGAATCATCCCAAATTGAGGAGGTGGTCTCTGAGAGCAAGATTTATGATTTTTCCCCCTTTACCTCTTTTTGTGAGGGTGTATGTGTATGCTTCTGTGTAAGATTTTGTCTGTAGAGCTTTGCTTCCAACATTTGTCCTAAGGTTCTATCCGTCCCTTTTTTTTCTAAATAAGTATTTTTTAATTCAATAACTTTATTATACTTTATTTTATTTTTACTGTATCTTCTTTCTTTCTGTCTTTTTTCCTTCTTTCCCTCCTTCCTTCCTTCCTCCCTCCCTCCCTCCTTTCTTTCCTCCTTGCCTTCTTTCTTTCTTTCTTTCTTCCTTCCTTCCTTCCCTCCTTTCCTTCTTTCTTTCCTCATACTTCTACTAAATCTCTCTAATTTTCCTCCCTTTTATTCTGAACCGTGTGGATGAAAGGCTCTTGGTGCTCCAGCCAGGAGTCAGGGCTCTGCCTCTGAGGTAGGAGAGCCAACTTCAGGACACTGGTCAACAACAGACCTCCCAGTGCCACATAATATAAAACGGTGAAAATCTCCCAGAGACCTCCATCTTAACACCAGCACCCAGCTTCACTCAATGACCAGCAAGCTACAGTGCTGGACAACCTATGCCAAACAACTAGCAAAACAGGAACACAACCCCACCCATTAGCAGAGAGGCTGCCTAAAATCATAATAAGGCCACAGACACCCCAAAACACACCACCAGACGTGAACCTGCCCACTAGAGAGACAAGATCCAGCCTCATCCACCACAACACAGGCACTAGTCCCCTCCACCAGGAAGCCTACACAACCCACTGAACCAACCTTAGCCACTGGAGACAGACATCAAAAACAGCGGGAACTACGAACCTGCAAAAAGGAGACCCCAAACACAGTAAGATAAGCAAAATGAGAAGACAGAAAAACACACAGCGGATAAAGGAGCAAGATAAAAATGCACCAGACCTAACAAATGAAGAGGAAATAGGCAGTCTACCTGAAAAAGAATTCAGAATAATGATAGTAAGGATGATCCGAAATCTTGGAAATAGAATGGACAAATGCAAGAAACACTTAACAAGGACCTAGAAGAAATAAAGATGAAACAAGCAATGATTAACAACACAATAAATGAAATTAAAACTACTCTAGATGGGATCAATAGCAGAATAACTGAGGCAGAAGAACGGATAAGTGACCTGGAAGACAAAATAGTGGAAATAACTACTGCAGAGCAGAATAAAGAAAAAAGAATGAAAAGAACTGAGGACAGTCTCAGAGACCTCTGGGACAACATTAAACGCACCAACATTCGAATTATAGGGGTTCCAGAAGAAGAAGAGAAAAAGAAAGGGACTGAGAAAATATTTGAAGAGATTATAGTTGAAAACTTCCCTAATATGGGAAAGGAAATAGTTAATCAAGTCCAGGAAGCACAGAGAGTCCCATACAGGATAAAGCCAAGGAGAAATACGCCAAGACACATATTAATCAAACTGTCAAAAATTAAATACAAAGAAAGCATATTAAAAGCAGCAAGGGAAAAACAACAAATAACACATAAGGGAATCCCCATAAGGTTAACAGCTGATCTCTCAGCAGAAACCCTACAAGCCAGAAGGGAGTGGCAGGACATACTGAAAGTGATGAAGGAGAAAAACCTGCAACCAAGACTACTCTACCCAGCAAGGATCTCATTCAGATTTGATGGAGAAATTAAAACCTTTACAGACAAGCAAAAGCTGAGAGAGTTCAGCACCACCAAACCAGCTTTACAACAAATGCTAAAGGAACTTCTCTAGACAAGAAACACAAGAGAAGGAAAAGACCTATAATAACGAACCCAAAACAATTTAGAAAATGGGAATAGGAACATACATATCGATAATTACCTTAAATGTAAATGAACAAAATGCTCCCACCAAAAGACACAGATTGGCTGAATGGATACAAAAACAAGACCCTTATATATGCTGTCTACAAGAGACCCACTTCAGACCTAGAGACACATACAGACTGAAAGTAAGGGGATGGAAAAAGATATTCCATGCAAATGGAAACCAAAAGAAAGCTGGAGTAGCAATTCTCATATCAGACAAAATAGACTTTAAAATAAGGACCATTAAAAGAGACAAAGAAGGACACTACATAATGATCAAGGGATCGATCCAAGAAAAAGATATAACAATTGTAAATATTTATGCACCCAACATAGGAGCACCTCAATATATAAGGCAAATACTAACAGCCATAAAAGGGGAAATTGACAGTAACACATTCATAGCAGGGGACTTTAACACCCCACTTTCACCCATGGACAGATCATCCAAAATGAAAATAAATAAGGAAACATAAGCTTTAAATGATACATTAAACAATATGGACTTAATTGATATTTATAGGACACTCCATCCAAAAACAACAGAATACACATTTTTCTCAAGTGCTCATGGAACATTCTCCAGGATAGATCATATCTTGGGTCACAAATCAAGCCTTGGTAAATTTAAGAAAATTGAAATTGTATCAAGTATCTTTTCTGACCACAACGCCATGAGACTAGATATCAATTACAGGAAAAGATCTGTAAAAAATACAAACACATGGAGGCTAAACAATACATTACTTAATAATGAAATGATCACTGAAGAAATCAAAGAGGAAATAAAAAAAATACCTAGAAACAAATGACAATGGAGACACGATGACCCAAAGCCTATGGGATGCAGCAAAAGCAGTTCTAAGGGGGAAGTTGACAGCAATACAAGCCCACCTTAAGAAGCAGGAAACATCTCGAATAAACAACCTAACCTTGCACCTCAAGCAGTTAGAGAAAGAAGAACAAAAAAACCCCAAAGCTAGCAGAAGGAAAGAAATCATAAAAATCAGATCAGAAATAAATGAAAAAGAAATGAAGGAAACAATAGCAAAGATCAATAAAACTAAAAGCTGGTTCTTTGAGAAGATAAACAAAATTGATAAACCATTAGCCAGACTCATCAAGAAAAAAAGGGAGAAGACTCAAATCAATAGAATTAGAAATGAAAAAGAAGAAGTAACAACTGACGCTGCAGAAATACAAAAGATCATGAGAGATTACTACAAGCAACTCTATGCCAATAAAATGGACAACCTGGAAGAAATGGACAAATTCTTAGAAATGCACAACCTGCCAAGACTGAATCAGGAAGAAATAGAAAATATGAACAGACCAATCACAAGCACTGAAATTGAAACTGTTAATAAAAATCTTCCAACAAACAAAAGCCCAGGACCAGATGGCTTCACAGGCGAATTCTATCAAACATTTAGAGAAGAGCTAACACCTATCCTTCTCAAACTCTTCCAAAATATAGCAGAGGGAGGAACACTCCCAACCTCATTCTACGAGGCCACCATCACCTTGATACCAAAACCAGACAAGGATGTCACAAAGAAAGAAAACTACAGGCCAATATCACTGATGAACACAGATGCAAAAACCCTCAACAAAATACTAGCAAACAGAATCCAACAGCACATTAAAAGGATCATACACCATGATCAAGTGGGGCTTATTCCAGGAATGCAAGGATTCTTCAATATACGCAAATCTATCAATGTGATACACCATATTAACAAATTGAAGGAGAAAAACCATACGATCATCTCAACAGATGCAGAGAAAGCTTTTGACAAAATTCAACACCCATTTATGATAAAAACCCTGCAGAATGTTGGCCTAGAGGGAACTTTCCTCAACATAATAAAGGCCATATATGACAAGCCCACAGCAAACATCATCCTCAATGGTGAAAAACTGAAACCATTTCCACTAAGATCAGGAACAAGACAAGGTTGCCCACTCTCACCACTCTTATTCAACATAGTTTTGGAAGTTTTAGCCACAGCAATCAGAGAAGAAAAGGAAATGAAAGGAATCCAAATCAGAAAAGAAGAAGTAAAGCTGTCACTGTCTGCAGATGACATGATACTATACATAGAGAATCCTAAAGATGCTACCAGAAAACTACTAGAGCTAATCAATGAATTTGGTAAAGTAGCAGGATACAAAATTAATGCACAGAAATCTCTGGCATTCCTATATACTAATGATGAAAAATCTGAAAGTGAAATCAAGAAAACACTCCCATTTACCATTGCAACAAAAAGAATAAAATATCTAGGAATAAACCTACCTAAGGAGACAAAAGACCTGTATGCAGAAAATTATAAGACACTGATGAAAGAAATTAAAGATGATACAAATAGATGGAGAGATATACCATGTTCTTGGATTGGAAGAATCAACATTGTGAAAATGACTCTACTACCCAAAGCAATCTATAGATTCAATGCAATCCCTATCAAACTACCACTGGCATTTTTCACAGAACTAGAAAAAAAAATTTAGTAATTTGTATGGAAACACAAAAGACCCCGAATAGCCAAAGCAATCTTGAGAACGGAAAAATGGAGCTGGAGGAATCAGGCTCCCTGACTTCAGACTATACTACAAAGCTACAGTAATCAAGACAGTAATGGTACTGGCACAAAAACAGAAATACAGATCAATGGAACAGGATAGAAAGCCCAGAGATAAACCCTCGCACATATGGACACCTTATCTGTGATAAAGGTGGCAGGAATGTACAGTGGAGAAAGGACAGCCTCTTCAATAAGTGGTGCTGGGAAAACTGGACAGCTACATGTAAAAGAATGAAATTAGATCACTCCCTAACACCATACACAAAAATAAGCTCAAAATGGATTAAAGACCTAAATGTAAGGCCAGAAACTATCAAACTCTTAGAGGAAAACATAGGCAGAACACTCTATGACAAAAATCACAGCAAGATCTTTTCTGACCCACCTCCTAGAGTAATGGAAATAAAAACAATAATAAACAAATGGGACCTAATGAAACTTCAAAGCTTTTGCACAGCAAAGGAAACCATAAACAAGATGAAAAGACAACCCTCAGAATAGGAGAAAATATTTGCAAAGGAAGCAACTGACAAAGGATTAATCTCCAAAATTTACAAGCAGCTCACTCAGCTCAATAACAAAAAAACAAACAACGCAATCCAAAAATGGGCAGAAGACCTAAATAGACATTTCTCCAAAGAAGATATACAGATTGCCAACAAACACATGAAAGAATGCTCAACATCATTAATCATTAGAGAAATGTAAATCAAAACTACAATGAGATATCATCTCACACCAGTCAGAATGGCCATCATCAAAAAATCTAGAAACAATAAATGCTGGAGAGGGTGTGGAGAAAAGGGAACACTCTTGCACTGCTGGTGGGAATGTGAATTGGTTCAGCCACTATGGAGAACAGTATGGGTGTTCCTTAAAAAACTACAAATAGAACTACCATATGACCCAGCAATCCCACTACTGGGCATATACCCTGAGAAAACCAAAATTCAAAAAGAGTCATGTACCAAAATGTTCATTGCAGCTCTATTTACAATAGCCCGGAGATGGAAACAACCTAAGTGCCCGTCATCGGATGAATGGATAAAGAAGATGTGGCACATATATACAATGGAATATTACTCAGCCATAAGAAGAAACGAAATTGAGCTATTTGTAATGAGGTGGATAGACCTAGAGTCTGTCATACAGAGTGAAGTAAGTCAGAAAGAAAAAGACAAATACCGTATGCTAACACATATATATGGAATTTAAGAAAAAAAATGTCATGAAGAACCTAGGGGTAAGACAGGAATAAAGACGCAGACCTACTGGAGAACGGACTTGAGGATATGGGGAGGGGGAAGGGTGAGCTGTGACAGGGCGAGAGAGAGTCATGGACATATACACACTAACAAACGTAAGGTAGATAGCTAGTGGGAAGCAGCTGCATGGCACAGGGATATTGGCTTGGTGCTTTGTGACAGCCTGGAGGGGTGGGATAGGGAGGGTGGGAGGGAGGGTGACGCAAGAGGGAAGACATATGGGAACATATGTATATGTATAACTGATTCACTTTGTTATAAAGCAGAAACTAACACACCATTGTAAAGCAATTATACCCCAATAAAGATGTTAAAAAAAAAAAAAAAAAAGAAAGAAAGATGCTACACTGCTGGCTTTGAAGAGGAAGAAGGTAAGCCATGAGCCAAGGGATATAGCCGGCCTCCAGAAGCTGGTAAAGGCAAAGAAACAAATTCTCCCCGAGAGTTTCCAGAAGGAACCAGTCTTGCCAACATCTTGAGTTTAGCCCAGCGAGACTGATTTCAGACTTCTGGCCTCCAGAACAGTAAGAGATAAAACTGTGCTCTTTGAAGTCATTAAGTCATACTAATTTGTTACAGTGGCCACAGGAAACTAATGCGAGTGGCAGCATACAGCAAGTGGTCACTGTCCGGTGCGCTGGTAAACAGAAACAAACTCAAGGATGGGGTCTACTGCACAAGAGAATCTGCTCCCAGAGCTGAGACACCTGAGAATGATGACTCTTGCTAGATTTGCCCTTCTGTTACAAAAATGTTACTGAATTCCAAATTAAATATTCTTAACTTTTAACACTTAAAAAAAATGTTCAGTAATGACCTGAGGAGAAGGTTTGGTGAAAAGGGCCTCCAGCGTGTGTGATAACCATTTCAGACTGCCAGGGCACTTCCCTTTCACTGTCAGCTGGCATTCACTGGCACGGCTCGTGCTGAGCTACTTCTGCACCCACTGGTAATATAATAACAACAGTGATAAGCAGTCAAATAAATTAATAATATAAATTCCAGGATGTGTGTTCATTTCAGAAATCCCACGTGACTTCTTGGTTTGAGCCTTAGAGTACAGACTTGGGAGTGCGGCTACAGATAGCCTGTTATATATTGAACACATATCAGGTTTAATTAGAGGATAAAGGGAACTTATTTAAATTTTTAAAATTATTTTGGTTTGATTTTAATTTGTAACATGCTTTTTTTTTCCTATTGAGAAATAACTGACATATAATTATGGAGCTATAATTGACATGTAATATTGTATTCGTTTAAGGTGTACAATATAATGATTTGATTGTAATATGCTTTTGAATATCACACTGCATATATATGATTGAGGGCCAATGAGAGGTAGAGACTTCGCATCAGTAAAAATCAAAATTGTTTTCTTTTTATTCGATGTGTCTAACCATACTATCCTTTACTTGATATTCTATTTAAAACACTTTAAAATGTTCCCAAATTCCATAAAACTCTTTTCAAATGAATTTGCAAAAACTCCTGGTTAACAGCAAAAAAAGTTTCACACAACCTCACAGAAAGCAGGACTTAAATGCATGATGATTCAAACTCCTTTCTAGATATTTTAGAAATTCTCTCAGCTTTAACATAACCCCAGGCACACTTCTGGAGAAGAACTCCCACTCTCTATTTCTCACGTCCTATGCCTAGTGACTTGTGCTGAAATACTTTTAGGAAAACTGATACCCACGACATCTGGGTGACCACGTGGCACAGACTAGAGAAGAAACCAAGGCATTTGAAAGTCTTGAAATTCAGATTCCAAGAATGGTCTGTAATGGACCAATGTGCAACCATGGATAACTCGCTTCACCTATATCTACGTATCAACTTCACTGCCAATACGATAGGTGGGAAGCACCTGCTCCTCAAATGCTTCTAGAACTTGCAGAGGATCCAGTGGGGCAGAAGCAGAATCAATCAGAGCAATGAAAACTCCATTGCAAGGTAAGGGCTAGTGAAGAGGGTGACATAAGTAATCACAAAGAAGGTGCCTGAGACACTGACATCTGCCTTCTGTCTCCCCTCATCAAAGATGAAATTTTAGTCCCAAGAATGTGACGAGATGTGAGGGGAATGAGTTTCTATTTAACCACAGCCTTTAGGAATTTCCAGTGCAACACCCCAATTCGGCTTTAAATAAAATGCCTGTCCAGAGCCATCTGAGTCAGGAGATGACTGAACTGCCTGGACAAGCTAGTAATCAGAGAGAAAATATACTGTCTCCTTTCTCAGCTAGAGATAGCAAGCAAATATGGGGAGTGTAAAGGTTCTGACCTACATAAGAAAATTGCTAGCTCCTCTCTCATTGCAATCTGGTGGGAAAACAACCCAATCCTCCTCGCCTTGACACAGGGTCAGGAGCTAAGTGTTGAGATGGAGTTTGCCAACCTAGATCAGGCAACAAGAAGAAGGGAAAACAAACACACGTGTGTGTGTGTGTGTGTGTGTGTGTGTGTGTGTGTGTGTGTGTGTGTGTAAGAAAGAAGAGGAGTCAGGCAGGAGAAAGGTTGATGGATACCATGTCTCTACCACCTCCAACAGATGCAGGATCTGGGGCTCTACCACTTAGGAAATGATTAGGTTCCTTTTTGACAAAATCCATGCCTTCTGTTGACTAGATGGACTTTTCAGAAGGAACACGACCCTGCACCCAAACAACACTGTAAAGCTCTCAGCCCCCTCAAGGCCAGATATATTCTCAGTGCATACCCATCCCCACTGACTGCCTTTTCTCCCCACTGTCCCAGGACGACAGAGCACTGCAAGGATGCTTAAGACACGGATTTGGAGATTTGGAGTTATAATGCATTGATACTTTTGAGTTACAGAGCAGTCATCAACTGCTTGTTCAAGAAATTAACTTACACTTCAATGTCGAGATTTTAAGGCAGACGTGAGAAAGCTCCTTCCAACAACAAATCCTTTTCAGAGCCACAGAGTTATGTAAGAAGCAACCTGTGTTTGCCTCTGCAAAGCATGACACAGCAGGGTCCCTCTTAGAGCAGGCTTAGGGACCAAATCCCCAGCCACAGCCTTCTCAGATCCCTAGACCCAGCTAAGTTCCTTTAAATACATATATAATAGGCTTAAACAGTCACACTCCTCAAGCTGCTTGACGTAAATTTCAATAGTAAAAAAAAGTTGGGGGATTTTTTTAAAAGACAAAGATCTAGATTCTTTATTCTCCACTGAATTAACTGAACATTACTTTTCCAATCTCTGCAGCAGAGATAACACTGTGTGACATGTACCAGACCCCCAGAAAGCCACTCAGCATTTCCATCCTGCGGCTGGCATTGTCCACTTTTCTGGACAGCTGGGCAGAGTGCACAGCAGAAAGGGAAGGATCTGGGTTTACAGCCTCACATCACCAACCCTGTTGAGACCAGGATAGAGATATTTACATAAGGTAAATATTTAGATATTTACTAAAACAAGCTTTGTAGCTTAAAGCAAACAAATCCATGTCTAAAGCAGTGAACTGGAGTCAGGGAGACAAGGCAACTCCTCCAGGCTAATCGTGAGATACTTCTAGAGACACCAGTGATACCGGGAAAAGGCTCCCTAAGGATTAATGAGGCTGTCCTTTAGGGCGTGTGTGTATCCACATCCCATTCACTGTGGGGCACTGGTAATCTCCTCCATAATCCCTGTCCTCCTTGGACACCTTGGAAGTCTGTGGTGCTACCAGCTCCTCTCTGTCACTGCAAGTCCCAGCCCATCAAGGCACAAAGGGACAAGGGTGGTTACCCTTGGGGGAAGATTTACCTTCCCATGAAAGCTGGAAATCTAGAGACTGAGCTTAACCGCTCTCCGTTCCCCACAGTCAGACCTCCTGGCTCACTCCTTCATGTTTTCCTCCGTGTGTACAGATGGGTCTTGGAAAAACAGCTCCTGATCACGTGGCCAAAGGAAGAGGCCAGAGACAAGCAGGATGTCTAAGTCCTGGCTCATCCATCAGCAGCTATAGGTACAGCACAACAATCCCTTATCTGAAACCTTTGGAGCCAGACGATTTTCAGAATTCAGATTTTTTTTATTTTAGAAAGCTAACATGACACCCCCAGCAGCGGCTGAGGAAGCAGCCTATAAACTCATTAGTACTTCTTTGTACCAAAACATGAATATTCATACTAATCTTCTATCAGGTCAACCAAATTAGTTATGAAAAGAAATCCAGAGTTCTCAAGGATGGTAGATTTGGCACCATCTGGTTCACTTTCCTCCCAGAGATATCTAAATTCAATCACTCAGGGATAAAAGACCCGCAGCGGGGAACAAACGAGGTAACCACCAAACCCCCAGGAAACCTTCCCAGACTGAGGGCACCCATGGGACAGACCAGCTGAGATGGGACCAGGCTGATGTGAAGAATCTCTGACACAGAAAATGCCTTCTAAGCTGAGCTTCCCTGGCCTCAGAACCCAGAGAGAAACGATTCCAGGACCCTCCATATTCAGAGAATCATTCGCTTGGGACTCTAGCACCTAGCTCCAAGGAGGACACAGGTATATCCAGTCGTAGATCATAATAGGACCCACACAGCAGAAGCAGACCAGATATTTCAGAGCCCTGCTCCCCGCTCCCCCGTGTGCCTGATGTTAGCTCCACCGGGTGCAGGGGCAAATCACGCTTTGATCTTCATGTCTTTGAGAAGCAGAACACCTTATAGCTGCTATCTTTCCTCTGCCCCTTTAAATGCCAGCATCGCCAGGTTTTACCTCCCAGCTGTCTCTTCTCACTGTGTGTGTGCTGCTTGGCGAACTGTATCCACTCCCACGGCCTCACCCACCGCCTCCATGCCCTGTCTCACAGTCATTCCGTCCATCCTCCTCCCCAATGCCAGGTCACATTTTTAACTGCCTCCTGGGCGCCTCCAGCCAGTTGCCTCATGTGCCCTGTCCTGCCGTGCCACAGCCTACGGTACCTGTGTGCTTCCCCACATCTCCCTGAACTGCATTTAGGGTGGTCACATGACTGGTGCTGGCCAACGGAATGTGGGCAGAAACGCCGAGTTGCTTCTGGCGGGGGTGTTTAGTACCTGGTGACACTGTCTCCGTGTTCTCTTCTCCTCCATAATGCCGGGACAACAAGGTGAAGAATCAAAACAGAAACCATCTAGGTCCTGGAGTCACTGCTTAGGAAAAACCACTGGACCTTCACTGAACTGTGAGAGGAATACACTTCTATGGGAAAAAATTGCTGAGAGTTTGGGATGGTCTGACGTAGCCGCTAGTGTTCCATACTCTCTGTGAAGTTCAGCTTCCACGGGAAGGCCAGCCCTCCGTGCTGTGATGTCCAGCAATCCCGTATGCCTTTGGCACAGCAATTACCTAACTCTGTTGACACGTCTGCATGTCTGGCTCCCACATTTGTGCTTCTTTCTCCACCCTTGTCTTCTCAGTGCCTCACAAGTAGCAAACACCCGCTGCGTTTATTTACTGAAGCAAAGATTAGAGTCTTCTTGCTCATGTGACCAGCAAAGCCCAAGTCAGCATTTTCCAGAGTCATCGTGTTCTTTGCACTGTGCTAGGCATGGTGGGAGGAGGCAAGAAAGGTCGACATTGTGTTGCCCACTTCAAGGAGGATTCTTTTATCTTTAGGTCCTCTGCACCCCATTAACTCCCATCTGTTTTTATTTTTTGGCTGTGTTGGGTCTTTGTTGCTGTGTGCGGGCTTTCTCTAGTTGCGGTGAACGGGGGCTACCCTTCGTTGCGGTGCGCGTGCTTCTTATTACAGTGGCTTCTCTTATTGCAGAGCACGGGCTCTAGGCATGTGGGCTTCAGTAGTTGTGGCTCGCAGGCTCTAGAGCACAGGCTCAGTAGTTGCGGCGCACGGGCTTAGTTGCTCTGCGGCATGTGGGATTTTCCCGAACCAGGATTCTTTTTTTTTTTTTTTAAATTTATTTATTTAATTTATTTATTTTTGGCTGCGTTGGGTCTTCATTGCTGCGTGTGGGCTTTCTCTAGTTGTGTCAACAGGCTTCTCATTGCGGTGGCTTCTCTTGTTGCGAGGCATGGGCTCTAGGCGCACAGGCTTCAGTAGTTGTGGTGCATGGGCTCAATAGCTGTGGCTCACAGGCCCTAGAGCACAGGCTCAGTAGTTGTGGCACCCGGGCTTAGTTGCTCCGCGGCATGTGGGATCTTCCTGGACCAGGGCTCGAACCCGTGTGTCCTGCATTGGCAGGCGGATTCTTAACCACTGCGCCACCAGGACAGTCCACCTCCCGTCTTTATTAAAGGGCAGCTTCCACTTAAAAAAGTACCTGGTCTTTTCAGGAACTATCAGCTAAAACATTTCTCAGAAAGCAAGATCAAAGGGGTATTGTAGTGACAAGATGAAAGCAGAACAGGGCTCTCTCATGGTCCCTTTGAGCCTGGCTCACCTAAGCCTGCCACAGTTTAGATTCATGACCTGGCACCCTGGGATCATGCAGCTGTGTTGGGGTTATTTCTGTTGTGAAAAGAGCTGCAGCCGAAGCATCGCTGGCTTGTTGGGGACCCAGATGTAGAGGTAACAGCCTAGCCATGACCATTACCACTTGGCAAAACTTCCGAAACCAAAAATACAAAACCAGGTCACTGGTCAGGGAAACGGAACAGGGGACCTTTGCTCTGAACACACAGTGAACTGGCTGAATAATGTGCTCTGTGAGTAGTTCCCATTCTCCCAATACTCTTAGGACGTGATGTAACTCTCAGTTCTAGCCCAAAGGAAATGATGACCATAAATAAATGATGACCAATTATTAATGCAATGCAATTACTAATGCAATTTTACCTGCTGCAGGGGTGACTCTGCTGTGGACATGGAGACATACATGACATTAAACACATGTACATTAAACATCAGGTTGGTTGCTGATGCTGGCAAGCCAGTGTTCAGAAAAACAAATCCACAACAAAGAGGTGTGGCAAACCAGGCACCGTGCCCACAGCAGCAGCACAATGGGGCTTCTAGGACATTCTCCTGGTAGGACGTTCAGGGTATTAAGTGGAACAAGGTTAAGACTCTACAGTGTAGTGAAGGCTGATCTAAAGATAGCAGGGAAGATTAGGAAAAATCCAATAATTGGAGAGGTAACTTAGTAGAAGGGAATGATAGAGTTTGGGAGATTTGGGACGGTACATTTTGATGATGAGTATCACACACGGCAGATAAAATGTACATCAAAATAGGGAACAGTTAAAACCACAGCTAAACACAGGACTTTGCTCCTGGCTGGTATTTTTATAGGTCACACACCACGCACAGAACAAGGAATGCCTCCCCGCCGTCACATACGGGATACCAGCGGCACAAATGCGGAAAACAAGAAATTGTCTGAAAACAGCAACTTACCTTGTATGAAGATCCTATTCCAGTAGATTTTCCCGACTTGATTGCCCCCAAGAAACACCAGGTTGGACAGGATCAGCATGGAGGTGGAACAAGATGCCAGGGCAGCATGGAGTCGACGGCGAGCTTGTGGGGAGAGGAACTGGGCCTATGGGGAAAAGGTAGAAGGCATCTCAACACAAGGGTGGGAAAAATCGGGCTGAGACATCACACAGCCTTTCTCTGTTACCAGCTCAGGATGCCTCCCTGCAGAGCCTGAGGTAGGTTGATATTTAAACAGCTCTCAAAACTTCTATTCCTGCAAGATGCGCATCCTGGTGTAAGGAATGAAGTGACACACTCCCAAGTTGCTATTTCCTATTGCCAAAATGGGCTTCCCTCTGACATGCGTAACACAAGCACCGAACCTAGTGAGGATCTAGCTGAAATGTCTCCGCACGCTTTCTGCACATAAACCTACAGGTACAAGAACTGTTTAGACTCCTCTCCATGACAACAAGCACAACTCTATGTCATGAGGTCAAGCTCAGGGCGATCTTCTGGGCCAGTTAACTTGACTCAGGGAAGCACCCCCATAAATCTGACCCACTAATAGTGGGAATCCCATTAAGAGGGTTCAGGAGAATCAGTACAAGCCAACCCCCTTCCTGGAATCAGAGCTCAGGGTACATGCCCCACCGAGAGTGAACTTGTAGCAGCATCAGAGAATGTCAGCTTATCACAGCGCCTAAAACATGCAGGAACTGGAGAGATGATTTCCAGTAATGATGATAAAAATTTCTGCTCGTCCGTCCAAGGTCTTCACTGCACTTTTCCTCCCCTTTTAATATTTTCTCAGGGATTTCAAAACTTAAACAAAGTGTTTATTTCTCAGCGTTGATCATTCTGGTGCCCTACTGAGTGGGATCACAATGCTGTGGCTGGAGTAGGTGCGCCCCATCGGTACGTGCACAGGGATTGTCCTTCGGGACTGCAGATTCAGAATGAGAACCAGGTACGGCTCAACCCAAGGTTTCCGACAAATACCTCAGCCTAATCCAAAGACACAGAAAAGAGGGATTTCCCTGGTGGTCCAGTGGTTAAGAATCCACCTTCCAATGCAGAGGACATGGGTTTGATTCCTGGTCGGGGAACTAAGATCTCACACGCTGCGGGGAAACTAAGCCCGTGCGCTGCAACTAGAGAGCCCGCGGGCTGCAACGAAAAGATCCCGCATGCCGCAAAAAGACCCGACGCAGCCAAATAAATAAAGATTTTTTTTAAAAAAACAAAAAAGACATAGGAAAGAGAGAGAGCAGAGGTTCTAGAGATCATTCCTGAATATCTTCCTAAAGCCTGCACATCTCTGGGGTCACTTGCATCTTGATTTCAGCTGTGCTCCTGTTACAAACAGAATTCTGAATTAACAAGCAAGAAGGACTAAGCTAGAGGGTGAGTCTCAAATAGGAGATTTACTTATTCCTGGTGACCCTATTATGGATCATCTGTGGCTACTCTGTAAGCCTTGGTAGCGTCCTCTGAAAGCCTAGAGAAATGAATTCCTGATCCCCTCCCCGTTTCTCCCCTGCCAATCCCAGGTCTGGTCTGTAGGCTCAGATGTACCTGCTACCCTATAGCTTCCCATCCATGGCTCTCTCCTCTAGCATCATTTTGGAGCATGGGTTTTACTGCCACCATCTGTGAGAGTGTGACTTTCTCATGGATAAGCTGTGTAGCAGGCAGTGACTAAGTTGTCTGCCTGCACATGGTTGTTCTGGAAAGCTCTCATGTGATGCTGACATGCCCCTGGTTAGAGGCCACCAGACAAGATGACCTCTAGTCTCTCCCCCTCCTCTGAGAGGCCACAAGCATGCACAGGGGATGCTGCCAAACGAGACCAGAGAAGAGAGAACTACACAGCATAAAAACTGGTAATGAAAGAGAAACAGGGATGAAGCAGGATTGTAATTCAGCACTCTTCACCTCTGAGAATAAGGAGACATTAATCTGCCAGTTTCTGCGTTTTCGAGCAGAGGAAGATACTTTCTGAGTGTTACTGACTCAATTAGCAGTGACTCAGGAGGTGGGGTGAGAGGAAGCAGGGAGATGGGGGAAAAATCCACAATAATAAATCCAGAAAATATGAACTGTTGTAATTGACATAAATGTGCCCAAATAATTCTCTCCAGGTACAGGGGTCACTGATGACACATTTGATGTCTAAGGAACGTGAGGAACTTCTGTTCAAACGCTATCAGTCTTCCCTAACCTTATATCCTGTTAGGGGAGTTCAAAGACCCCACTGATCTTTCCCTTTTTAATGTCGATTACAGAGAGTGCACATTGCTTGGTTAAAGCTCAAAGTGGTTCTCCTTTTGTGGGAAATGATTACAATTATTAAATAATCAACACAGAGATAACCAGAGAGGAAAACACTGCTTGCGTTAGGTTGCTAAGCGGGGCTGTGGTGCCGGGTTACCTGGTACAGGGCGAGGGCCAGGCTACAGGGGGAGGCAAAGCTGGGGGGCAAGAGGCAGAGCAAGGGAAGAGATGCAGCAGAGAGTGAGGGCTGGAGGCACGGGGATCCTCTCTCCAGCACCTGAGACCCTGGTTCCTACTGCTCTTCCTTTGATTCTCTGATTACCCCAGTATCTCTCTCAGCTACACGATTCAATAAATTCCTATTTCTGCTCAGGAAAAACGGAAGTCAGAGTAAGAGCAAATACAAAGGAGTCTCTTATCTCAGAGACAGGAGGGAAGATCTAAGATTTGAAATGACCGACCACAAGTCAATCTTTAGAAATAGTTAATTTATTTTTTAAAAATTAACAAGAATGGTAAAGGCACAGGCTGTTGGAATCAATAGGCTAGAAAGACTTAAGGAGAAATCAAGATGCTCATGGGCAATTCTTGATTATCTGGCCCCCACCCCGGGGTGAGTGGGTGGAAGACAAAATAGACGATGGTAAAGAAAATCCCAAAACCTAATTTTAACTAAGAGCCCCATCCTCTGAACTGGCAAAATTAGCCTTGCCAACACGCAGCAAACTTGACAGAACACTGTGTCTCTTCATTGTGAACCAGTGGGAAGGCAGAATGATGAGCCAGAAGAAAGGAAAAAGAAGACCCGTCTGGATAATCCACAGGAGGGTAATAATTAATAGCAAAGGGGACGGAAGCCTTGGCTGTAACTCGTCTTTCCTCTTTGGGTTCCCTCGTCTCATCGTAGAAGGTGACAGATTTGACATCAGGGATTTCTTTCTATCTTGGGAACCATCTGGCCTTAGTCATTGGTTTACAGGAACTCTAGAGGTAAGCACCACATTCAGGGTTCCCAGGAGAAAAAAAAATGCCATCTGGGCAAGGCTGGAAGAGTATATTCCCTTGGCCCAGCCAGCTCCGTCAATAAATATGACTTTCTGGGCCCCTAGGGCCACAGGGCCAAAATTCCCACCTTAAACACTTCCTATCTTTTGCACCGTCTCTTCTGAAGTCCTATTGCAAGTACTGTCATCACTCCTGTGGTCCTTCCCATCTAGGATACAGGTTGTTCATGGGCAGGGTCAAGCCTCACATGTTAGTCACCCATCCTCATGGCTCAGGTGCTTGAAAGGTTGAGGAATTGTAAACCAAATAGAGAGGGAAAAAAAAAAATCATTGTGCAATGAAGATCCATCAGGTATGAAAAGAACTGCCGACTTGATCAGATAAGGCACTGATTAGTAAACAGATTTTCATTTTCATTACCATGACTACATGAGGATAAAAAAGAGCCCTGGTCTCGTCATGGTCTCTTCCCAGAGGACAGATGAGTCTGTGGCCATCCAGTATTCTGGCAGCAAAAAACCCCAGGGGACGTTTGGAAATTTGCTAGACATTTTCGGTTGTCCCAAGGACAACACAATTGGCAGGAGGTAACTGTGGCATTTGATGGGCCAGGGATTATAAACATACTGCAATGTGTGGGATAGAACCGTCCTGGCCCAAAATGTCAACAGCGCCCTCTTGAGAAAGGGTCAAAGGTTTTCTTCTACTTTCATTGTAGAGCTAACTTCTCCCTCGGCCCATGGGGCACAGAACCTCCCTTCCGCTCTCATCTCTAGGAGCAATGGCAAAAACATGCCTGTTTCCCCCTGGGGCCCAGAAAAATGCACCCCAGGGCAGGGAAAGCGTCCTTTTATAGTGTCCCAGTGCTAGGCCCCCTCGCTCCCCCCCCCACTACCACCTGGTATCACATTTGAGAGAGGGGGAGCCTCTTGTGTCCCCAGTTATGTTCAGGCAAGACGTAGCAACCTCCTCACCCTCACAGCCCTGAGACCTGGAGGAGAAAGGAAGAATGGGAGGCCAAGCACGTTGGAAAGCACCACTTTGTTCCCCTACAGGGATGACCAGTGCTTTCGCACTGACTCCTAACTCATGCGACAGGTTGGGGCAGTTTCTCTCCATGTTAGTGTCAATATAACCCACTCTTCAGGCCCAAGAGCAGGTACCCTCTAATTCCTCGGGGTGAGCTCACTGTCTCTGAAAGAAGAAACAAGGGCTGGTGTGTGGAAATGCTATAACTAACAGTTTAGCGACAGCTCTAAACTTCCCTCTAAGACACTAACTCCAAAGGTGAGGCATGTAACCCAAACAAAGGAAACCTGGGGCTGAACTAAACGTCTGTCAGAAGAGTTTGCAGTTCCTGCTGCGAGGTGTCTGCAAGTGTGTTTATTCATATCTCCATGGCAACCCCTCTATCTTTTCCAGTCAACATCCTGTCCTTGGAAATCACAGGACTGGCCAGGCAAACAAGCCAGGGCCTGGGGTGGGGGGTGCGGTCCACGGAATCTGGGTCAGAAGTGATGCTCAGAGTGGCCATGGGGGTGAGAAGCAGATAGTGTGGTGGGGCTGCAGGTGGCTGTGCTCCGGGGGCCCCGCACTTGTCCACGGAGGGCCCGCACGTGGGGCTGAGACAGGAGGAGGGGACGGGCTGAGCATCTGGGGGAGCATATGGGCCGGAGGAACGGCTGCTGGAGACAGTGACAAAGGCTTGGCAAGTGGGACCTGATGCTTTTTATTTTTAAGTGGGGGAGAAGCTAAAAAAAGAAACTGGGTGGGTTTGAGCAGCTGGACACAGTTCTTCCATATAATCACTGAAGTTTTTCATTTTCTAATAAAAACACTAACGAGAGGGAAAGAGAGGATAAACAAGGACATGGCAACGGGAGAGACTAGTGCAGACCAGGGAGAGCAAACGAGGGGTGGACACCCCACAGGCCATAAAGATGAGACCAAAGACAACAAAAGAAACAATTATAGCTCTTGTGAAAGAGAAGGGTGGTCAGAGTGAAACGCTCAGGGTCAGGAGGACCCAAACCCCAAACTCATTCCAGTGTCCCTGTCCCATCTCTGTACCAATCTGCCAGGACACTGCTCCCCTTGCTTCCATTCTCAAGGCACTTGGGTCATTTCCACTTAGAAGTCTGTTTTACCAGTTACTCATCTCTCTCATGTTCCCACCAGCATGGTAAGTTCCTGAAGGACAGCGTGGCCTATTCTTCAATCTGTAACACCCAAGGCCCACGCATACTCTGTGTGTGCTCAGTAATTATCTTACACCTGTTCCTCCCTTTGCCCTACGTAAGTTACGGAATCTCCTGACTTCCTTACTATTCCATCCCCATGCTATATCCAAGCCAAATGAATACATGAAGGCACTCAGAAAGCAACACTTTGTACACGTATGGAGTGTCAAAAAATCTCTGGCCAATGAAGTTAAAATTTTCAATCTCTGTTTGCTACTGTGATCTAAGCAATACATGCTCCTAAGAGAGAGTCAGACACCTGCAGTGATGAAAGCAAAGCCGGCTTTGCTTAAACGGAACAGTTACCTGCTCCACAGTTTAGAAGTCCAGTTCAGTTAAAAACAGCAGAGGCTATAACTTAGGATCCAAATCCATGCAGCATATGAAAAGATTTCAGAGAACTTTCAAATAACTAAGGAAACAGCTGTCTCCTGTTACATTTAGAAAGCTTAAGCCATATATTAAGTGCCTGGGGTCTTGCTAAAAGTTCTGGAATGGCCAACAGAACCGTGTCACCCTGTGTTTTTACTTTTCCACTACCATGGACCCACCTCCAGTCTGTACGTCTCTGCTCTGGATTTCGCAGAAGACTCTTTCTTAACTGGCATGCTCTACTCTGGCCTTTACGCCTCTAGTTCATCAAGCACACTGACTATGACTCTCCATTATGCAAAGTATTTTAGTGGTTTTTAGTTGCTTACAGACTAAAATCGAAACTGGGAAGGCACTTTACAATCAGAGCCCATTTCACTTTCCAACCTTAACTCCTGCCACTCTTTATCAATGGTATAGCTCTATTCACTGCTCTCCAAACATAACATGCACTTTTACATCTCTGTGCCTTTGTCCAAGCTGTTTTCTCTACTTAGAATGTGCCCTCCTTATTCCTTCTTCAAGCTCCAGCCCAATGTCAGCTCAGGAGAGCAATGGCTTTGGACCAGCCCACATTGCGTTCAGGTTCTGGCTTTCCACCTTTTAACTGCGCTGCCCAGAGCAAGCTCAGGATCCCCATCTACCTAGTTCACAGTTGGTATTTGATAACCGTAGGCCACCCTAAACCTGGGAGTGTTGATCACCTATTTTCTGTTTCTATAAGCTATGGGATAGATAGCATCAATCTATATAGGTCTTAGAGAGCTACAATTTTTAATGTAAAAAAATTCACTATGTGAAGAGCTTTACCTATACTGCAAAGTAGGTTAAATTATTCCCATTTTTACAAAGGACGAACTAGAGGAGCAGATATTAAGTAACTGGTCCCAGGTTATATACACTGGTAAGTACAGAGCAGGATTCACACAGGTTTCTCTAACTCAATGTCTTCCTACCCCCCACTACATTATACAACTTCACGTCTGTGTAACAGTGATTATCCCCTCCTCTAGACTGGAATCTTCAAGGAGTTTATCTCTTCAGTGCCAGATACAAAGTAGATTTTCAAGAAATGTTTGTTCCACAGATACTTCATGCATGTGTTCCTTTAGCAATGGTTGATAGATACCCACCAAGTGTCAATTTCAGGACCTCAATATTTTCAAGAACAATATGGCTTAGAATGACATTGGACTTTTAAAAAGCAATTGGAATTCACAATTACAGAAGGAGGTTCAGTATACCTCCCTAGAAAATGACACCTAACAGACCAAAAGTAAGAAAGAATACAGAGTTGCTGAATAGAAATTAATAGGTCTAGCATCCAAATTGAAAAGGATGAAAAATTACCTCTGTTCACAAATGACATGATCTTATACGTAGAAAGCACTAAAGATTCTATTTAAAAAGTTATAACAAATTCAGCAAAGGTTGCAGTATATGAAATTAACATGCAAAAATCAGTTGTATGTCTATACATTAACAATGAACAATCTGAAAAGGAAATTAATAATTCCATTGACGATAGCATCAAAAAGAATAAAATACTTAGGAATACACTTAACAAAGGAGGCAAAATATTGTACACTGAAAACTATAAAACATTGTAGGTGTGACATCCATATTCATGGGCTGGAATACTTAATATTGTTAAGATGACATTACCACCCAAAGCTGTCTCTAGCTTCAATTAAATCCCTATCAAAATCCTAAAGATTTTTGTTTGCTGAAACAGAAAAATTCATACTAAAGTTAACATGAAATCTCAAGGGACCCCTGAATGGTCAAAACAATCTTGAAAAAGAACAGGACAGTCGATCAAGATGGTGACATAAGGGGGTCCTGAACTCCACTCCTCCCATGGAGGCACTGAATGGACAGCTATATATGGAGCAATTCCCTGTGAATAAATCGATAAAATATAAGAAAGTATCAAACAGAAATCATAGAGCTGAAGAATACAATAACGGAACTGAAAAATTCAATAGAAGGGTTCAACAGTTCAACAACAAACTAGATCAAGCAGAAGAAGAGATCAGCAAACTCAAGGACAGGGCAGTGGACTTCATCCAATCAGAGGAACCAAAAAACAAAAAAAAAAAAAACAAAAGAATGAAAATTAGTGAAGATAGCTTAAGGGACTTATAGATGCCATCAAGCAGACCAATGTATTATGGGGGGTCCCAGAAGGAAAACAGAGAAAGGGGCAGAGCACTTATTCACAGAAATAATGGCTAAAAGCTTCCCTAACCTGGGGAAGTAAACAAACATCTGTATCTAGGAAGCCCAAACAGTACCAAATAAGATAAATCTAAAGAGACCCACACAAAGACACATTATAATTAAACTGTGAAAAGTTAAAGACAGAGAGGACCTTAAAAGCAGCAAGAGAAAGCAACTTGTTATATACAAGCGAACTCCCATAAGACTATCAGCATATTTTTCAATAAAAAGTTTGTAGGCCAGAAGGAGCAGCATAATATATTCAGATTGCTGAAAGAAAAACACTGCCAACCAAGAATATTCTACCTGGCAAAGCTGTCCTTCTGAATTGAAGGAGAGATAAAGAGTTTTCCCGAACAAAAACAAAAAAAAGAAAGCTGAAGGAATTCATCACCACGAGACCAGCCTTACAAGAAATGTTAAAGGGGGTTTTTTCAAGTTGAAAAAAAAGGATGCTAATTAGTAACAGGAAAACATGTGAACGTATAAAGCCTAATGTTAATGGTGAACACGTAGTTAAATTCAGAGTACTCTAATGTTGTAATTGTGGTGGGTAGATCACTTATAACTCTAGTATAAAGGTTAAAAGCAAAAAGTTTTAAAGATAACTACAAGTACAATAATTTGTTAATGAATACACAATGTAAAAAAATGTAAATTGTGACATCCAAAACATAAAATGTGTGGAGTGGAAGTGTAAAAACCTAGAGCATTTGTATGCATTTGAAGTTAACTTGTTATCAGCATAAAATAGACTGTTATAAGTATAAGATCTTTTATGAAAGCATAATGGCAACCACAAAGCAAAAACCTACAGTAGATATACAAACATAAGGGAATCAAAGCATACCACTACAGAAAATCATCATATCACAAAGGAATAGAGCAAAAGAGGAACCAAAACACAAAGGAATTACAACACAAACAGAAAACAATTAACAAAATGGCACTAGTAAGTTCATATCTATAATTACTTTAAGTGTAAATGAACTAAATTATCCAATCAAAAGGCACAGAGTGACTAAATGGATTAAAAAACAAGATCCAGCTATATCATGCCTACAAGACACTCACTTTAGCTTTGAGGACACACACAGTGAAGGGATGGAAAAAGATATTTCATAAAAATGTAAACCAAAGAAGGCTGGGGTAGTTAAACTCTTCAACAAATGGTGCTAAGAAAACAGGATAACCACATGCAAAGCAGTGCATTTGAACCCTCACTTTACACCAGATACAAAAATTAAATTGATGAATCAAAAATCTAAACATCAGGGACTTCCCTGGCGTCCATTGGTTAAGACTCCACACTTCAACTGCAGGGGGCGCAGGTTCAATCCCTGGTCTGGAAACTAAGATCCCACATGCTGCGTGGTGCAGCCAAAAAAAAAAAAAAAAAAATCTAAACAACAGAATTGAAACTATAAAACCCTTAGAAGAAAACATAGGAAAAAAATTTTATGATATTGGATTTATCAATGATTTCCTGGATAGGACACCAAAAGCACAGGCAACAAAAGTAAAAATAGATAAACTGCACTTCACCAAAATTAAAAACTTCCATGCATCAAAGGACACTATCAGGCTTCCCTGGTGGTGCAGTGGTTGAGAGTCCGCCTGCCGATGCAGGGCTCGTGCCCCGGTCCGGGAAGATCCCACGTGCCGCGGAGCGGCTGGGCCCGTGAGCCGTGGCCGCTGAGCCTGCGCGTCCAGAGCCTGTGCTCCGCAACGGGAGAGGCCACAACAGTGAGAGGCCCGCGTACCACACACAAAAAAAGGACACTATCAACAAAGTGAAAAGGTAACCCAAAGAATGAGAGAAAATATTTAGAATCACATATCAATAAGGGATTAATATCCAGAATATATAAAGAATTCTGACAACAGAAAAACAACCCAATTCAAAAATAGGCAAAGGACTTGAATAGATATTTATCCAGAGAAGATACACAAACGGTCAATAAGCACATGAAAAGATTGTTCAATATCACTATTCATTATGGAAATGCAAATCAAAACCATAATGAGCCACATGAACCACACCTTTACACCTACTAAAATGGCTATAATCAAAAACAGAAACTAAGTGTTGATGAGGATGTGGAAAAATGGAGTCCTTGTGCATTGCTAGTGAGAATGCAAAGTGGTGTAGCCATTGTGGAAAACAGTATGGCAGTTTCTCAAAAATTAAAAATAGAATTATCATATAATGCAGCAACCCACTTCTAGGTATATATTCAAAAGAAATGAAAGCAGGGACAGAACAGATATTTGTATACCAATGTTCATAGCAGTAGTACTCACAATAGACAAAACAAAGAAACAACCCTAATGTCCACTGATGGATAAATGTGTAAGCAAACTATGATATACATGTAGAATGGAAATACTGCTCAGTCTTAGAAAGAAAGGAAATTCTGACAGACACTGCAACATGGATGAATCATGAAGACGTTAGGCTCAGTTATAATCATGACACAGAAGGGCAAATATTGCACAATACCACTTATATACAGTACCCAGAATAGTCAAACTCATAGAAAAAGAAAGTGAAATAGTGGTTTCCAGGGGTTAGGGGGAAAAGGTAACAGGAGTCATTGTTTAGTAGGCACAGAGTTTCAATCTGGGATGATAAAAACATTCTGGAGACTGATGGTGGTGACAGTTGCACAACAATGTGAATGTATTTAATGACTCTGAATTTTACATGTAAAAGTGGATAAACTGGTAAATTTTCTGTTATGCATGTTTTATCACAAGAATTATTAGGCCTTGTCTAATAGACAGATCTGCCGAATAGTGAATACATGCAATTTTCATACACATGTGGGCCATAATCAAACTGAATGTGTACTAAGCCAGGAAAGGAATATAAGTACATTTTAAAAATTTATCATGAAGTTTATGCTCACCAACAACAAATATTAGCAAAAATTAATACACTGGTAAATTACTTTAAATTTCATTCATTTTAGCTAAAAGTTTTTATTCCAGGAATAAGAAAATGGATAAACTTTGGCAAGTGTGATCAATTAAGAAAATAAGGTGAAATAAAACAACAAGAGGAAATAATACATACGACATTTAAAAATCTTTGGAAAGTATATAGCAATATATTTGGAAACCTAGATAAAAGATAATTTATCTAGAAAATTTAAACTACCTAAAACTCTCATAGGAAAAGTAGGAAGACTAAAAAAAAAAAAAGCATAAACATAGAAGGATTGAAACTGTGGTCAAAGCTCTATGCTCAGAGAAAAACTGCCCAGATATTCTTAATGAGAAAGTTCTACCAGATGGTCAAGAAATGGATAATTTCCATCTCATAGGAACTGTTTCAGAGGGTAGAAAACCATGGGAAGCTTCCACTCATTTGAGGATGCCAGCACAACTCTGATACCAAAGTCATAAAAAGCCAAAACAAGAAAAGAAAACCAGAAGTCAATCTTTGTTCCAGAAATTACCTTAAAAATTCTAAATTAAATAGCCGCAAATCAAATACAGGAATGGTTCAAAGAATACTCTCGATCAAGTAAGATTTATCCCAGGAATGGAAGGATGATTCAACATTAGAAACATTAGAAATCCACGTAACTCATGGGATTAAATAATTAAAGCAGAATAATCATATGATAACTCAATAGATGACAATAAAGTAAGCTTTTTTAAGTTGATAAAGAGGGTATATCAAAAACCCAGAGAAAATATTCCCACTAGCTTCAAGAAAAAGACATTTTTGGGGCTTCCCTGGCGGCGCAGTGGTTAAGAATCCGCCTGCCAATGCAGGGCACACGGGTTCGAGCCCTGGTCCGGGAGGATCCCGCATGCCGTGGAGCAACTAAGCCCGTGCGCCACAACTACTGAGCCTGTGCTCTAGAGCCCCCGAGCCACAACTACTGAGCCCATGAGCCACAACTACTGAAGCCCGTGCACCTAGAGCCGGTGCTCAGTGATGAGAAGCCACCGCAATGAGAAGCCCACGCACAGCAATAGAGTAGCCCCTGCTCGCCGCAACTAGAGAAGCCCGCGCGCAGCAACAAAGACCCAATGCAGCCAAAAATAAATAAATATTTTTTTAAAAAACAGTAATTAAAAAAAAAAGAAAAAGACATTTTTTTCCTGTATCATTCAAAACTGTACCAAAGGACCAAGTATAGTGAAACAATTAAATGCAGCAAGAGTTAAAATTGTTGGCAAAAACAAAACTGTCATTATTTGTAGATGATATGACCATCAATCTAGAAAATTCAAAGGAAACAACTGAAAAATCACTAGAGCTAAAAAAAGATTTAAAGTAGATGCAAAATGATCAACTCAAAACAAAAATCAATACCTTTCCTACACAATAGCAATAATTCAAAAAGAAATGCACAAGACTTCTGAGAAATGATAAAACTTTATGTAAGAACATAAAGGAAGACTTGAATAAATTACTATTCAAGGCTGGGAAGACTCAGCATTACAGACATGTCAACTCTACTCAAAGATACAATTCAAAGCAAATCTAATAAATTCCAATATAAATACCAAAGGGTGTTTTGAGAAACTTCACTTTTGAGGAATTCTAAGATTCATACAGAAGAAGCAATGTGCAAAAACACCCAATGTAACTCCAAAAAAGAACAAAAAGGAGCACAGGACTTTCCTTACTGGGAATCAAGACATTCAAAACTCTAATATTTTAAACAGGACTAATTAAATAGATCAATGCAACAGAAAAGAGAGCCCAAAAATGAACCCGTGTGTGTCTGGATATTTACAATATATTAAATGTGATCTTTCAAATCAGTGAGGGAAAGATTACTGAATAAAACAATTTTAAAATGTAGAAAGCATTCTTGGTGCAGGCCATACAAAAACAGGCAGCAGACCAGATTTGGTCCCTGGGCCATCCTTTGCCAACTCCTGCTCTATTCTATTCTCTGTATTGCCCTAAAGAAACACTTTATGAACAAGGAGGCATGAACAGGCAATGTACTGCAGCTGCATTTGCAAAAGAAAAAAAAAAATGAGAGGCAACCTAAATTTTCAATAGAATAATTTTCAACAATAGAATAAATCAATTCTCACATATCCAAATTATGTCCAGTTATGCAGATCTACATACTCTAATATAGAAACATTTTCAAAACATAATATGAGGAGGGAAAAAAGTGAAAACTTAAAAATATTTATACATTTCTAAACCACACACACACATATATGTACATACAAAGTATGAAAGGTATGCAAGGCTACACTGCAATCTGATAACAACGGCTACCTTTCATGGGAGGAAAGTGAACAAGGTGTGTCTGTTTGGGTGATGAGTGCCTTAGAGGAACTTCAGCCTTATCTGTATTTTTTTCAAAATCATATGGTCATAAATGACTTCATAAAGTATAAAGAATAAAAGAATAAAAAAAGGAAATCTAGGAATCTTTCCACTAAATGACCCTAGAGCCTGGCCACCTCCCCTGAGTATAGAGAGTCAAGGCACATGGGTGGAAAGATGGAATCCAGACGACCATCACACCCAAGTCGTGGCTGCTCATGGCACTGGGGTCCTCCCTCTCTAAGCAGCACTGAGGTCCATTGGGACTATTAAATAAGCCTAGGATGTCACAGCTATGGCCTCAGCTATATCCTGTTCAAACACAGAAACAACAGCTTAGGGCAAGGCCTGCTTCTAAAGCAAACTTGACATTTAAAAATCTAAAACTGACAAACAGGTAAAGCATTCCAAAATAATTCACCAAATGATGGCACAGAAAACTCTTCTAGTGACATTCAGTTAAACATAGTAGATGAGACATCTCTGCTCCCTTCACAAACCCCATTAAAATGAAAAGTAAACATTTGAAAAGGTATAAATCCACAGACAAGGAATGGAAGAGAAGTGAACAGTAAGTGAGCAAAGTCAAACCATCTTTATAAGATAGAAAGCAGATGAATGAATTAACAGAGCTGAGATACCTGAATACTACTAGATGCCAAAGAGAAGAAAAGTCACTCATATACCAGGTCCCCAGAAGTCCCAGGCATTAGAGATACCATATACCACAGACAACAACAGTAAACCACGGAGGAAAAAACCAGAGATTGGTTAAAAACCTGGGTAATGAGCATATGGACCACAAGGATAAAGATCCTTCTTTCTCCCCATCCCCACCCCCACCCATGATGAAGTTTTTTTTTTTCCATAAATAAACTCCATCAAAGAGATTCTAAAGTCAGGGACAATAAGCACAATGACATTTCAGAATTACCAAAGGTATCTGCATTAAGCTTCTAGAGAGAAAAACAGAGTACATACAAGGAATCAAGAATTAAATGGCATTTCTCAACAGTAAAGCTAAAAACTAGAAGACAAATAATATCTTGAAAATTTTCAGGAGAAATTACTTTTCAACCTAAAATTCAGTGCTAAGATAATCAATTAAATGTGAGGGTAGAATAAAGAGAGTTCTAGAAATACTAGGTCTCAAAAAAAAATAAAAAAGTATCACCCATGATCCCTTTCTAAGGAAGCTACTAAAGGATGTGCTCCAGCAAATCAAAGGGAGCGGGGGGGAAACAAGGAGATCTGGGGCCCAAGACACAAAGATTCAGCCTAGGAGAGAGGAAAGGGGACATGTCAGGACAACAGCCACAGAGCAGATCTGAAGAGAAATAATCCAGATGGGAAGGGAGGATGGAAGGTCTCCAAGAAATATTTTCCAGGTAAAGAGAACTGACAGATTACCAGAGACATCTGACCACATGGAAAATAAAACACTATTCTCAGAGATTTTTCCAATTTTATTAGGGAGTTTGGAAAGAAGTGATGACAGTAAACCAATTAATCAAACAAAATAGGCAAGGCAATTCTTAATCTGAGTTGCGGAAACGGGTGACTAAGAAAGAAAATGCAATTATAGAACATTAACTGGTTTGGCAGGGAGCCACACTTAACATAGTGATGATAATGTAAACACTGAGTTCTGATTTAACAAAAGGGAAAGATATTATTACATTAGGAGGAGAAGTGGGGAGTACATCTAAGAGGCTAAAACCTCATGTAGAAATCACTCAATATTTATAATCCATAAGTGAAGAATAATAGAATATACTTTAAACAGACAGAGGTAAATATCAGAAACAACTAAGAGAATTGAAAGTTGTAGTGGGGTGAATTGGGAGATTTTGATTGACATATATACACTAATATGTATAAAATAGATAACTAATAACCTGCTGTATAAAAAATAAATAAAATAAAATTCAAAAAAATTGTTGCTAATGGAGATAAGAACATAAGAGTGGGAGGAATGGAGAGAGCTCTTCTATTTATTTATCTAAATGAAGCCTTGTGTAATATTTGACTTTTGAACCATGAACCTATTTTTTTTAAACTTCCTGGGTTTCAGTTTTTCACACTGTAAAATAGGGATAATGATGATATTTACCTATCAAGCTACTATTAAAATCACACGAGATAATGCAGTAAAAGTGCTTTGGGGAGCATTCTCACTTCCCTTGGACCAATTTTTCAGAAGAGTTCTTCCACAGACAAGTTGTGTGGAGCCACACTTAAAACACAAGTTGTCTAAGAACTGAGGGCTGTTTTGTCGACTCATCGAATGCCAAATCTGCACAAGCAGCAAGGAGATGGGACGTGGATGAGTAATCTAAGTGGCTTGGGTTTATCATGGAAGACTCCTAGTCTGAAATCAAGGAGGCTTGAATAGATCATGAGAAACTGGATTTGACTTCTTTCTATCAAACTAACCATCTGTTTTTAGAAAGATTACTTATAAATTCCTCATCTTTAGGTTCCTCATCTGTAAAACTGGAGGTAGTAACACTTGCCCTGAAGGGTTGTTGTGATGGGTAAATAATATAAAGAACATGAAAGATCTTTGTGCAGTGTCTGGTGCAGTTCCTTCTACAGCACAGGATGGCAATTACAATAGTCGCACATCCATCTGCTCCTGAGAATGACAACTTTAACCTTCAATTTCTAACATAAACTAAGCATCCAGGGTCAACTAAGCAAAACCGGCGGGTAAGTCCACCCTCTTCCCTTTTTTCTCAATAATCTTTGATTAGATAGCAATACTTATTCACTGTAGAAAAGGTTGAAAATATAAATGAGCCAAAACAAGAAAACATGCACCATAAATAATGTGACCATTGACGTTTTAGTGTATAACCTTCCATACGCTTTTCTATGTTTCAATTTCTAAATAAAAATGCATTTTTATTATACCTACTATTTCACATTCTTCATTTTCATCTTCTCACAGAGAAATTATTTCAACATCATCACTTTCAAAAGCTGCATAGTTGGCTTGACAGATGTCCTGCACCGTTTATATTATACTCTTTCCTGTCACCCTTCAGGGGTTAAACAGTGGCCGTTCCAACACTCAACCTGGCCTACTGAGTGGATTACAGGGTTGACACCAGAGGAGAAAGCAAGAGCCACCTTAAATTGTGTGTTTCAATACATGTTGGTGATCAAGAGTACATTGATTCCAACCCAGCTCATCTCAAAAAAGGCCAGCAGCTGCTTGATATGCTTTTTAAAGCAACATTTATTTCTAGGCATTGAAAGGAATGTGAGATATTTTGGAAGTCCTGCGCATTTCTGACATCTCAGAGATTTAAAAATGAATAGATAGACAAAGATTTACTGAGCTCTGCCCACCAGAGCAACAGCCATCTCTACCCACCACCAGTCCCTCCTGTCAGGAAACTTACACAAGCCTCTTAGATAGCCTCATCCACCAGAGGGCAGACAGCAGAAGCAAGAAGAACTACAATCCTGCAGCCTATGGAACAAAAACCACTTTCACAGAAAGACAGACAAGATGAAAAGGCAGAGGGATATGTACCAGATAAAGGAACAAGATAAAACTCCAGAAAAACAACTAAATGAAGTGGAGATAGGAAATCTTCCAGAAAAAGAATTCCGAATAATGATAGTGAAGATGATCCAGGACCTCGGAAAAAGAATGAAGGCAAAGATCGAGAAGATGCAAGAAATGTTTAACAAAGACCTAGAAGAATTAAAGAACAAACAAACAGAGATGAACATTACAATAACTGAAATGACAAATACACTGGAAGGAATCAATAGCAGAATAACTGAGGCAGAAGAACGGATACGTGACCTGGAAGACAGAATGGTGGAATTTACTGCTGCGGAACAGAATAGAGAAAAAAGAATGAAATGAAATGAAGACAGCCTAACAGACGTCTGGGACAACATAAAAACAACAACATTCGCATTATAGGGGTCCCAGAAGGAGAAGAGAGAGAGAAAGGACCAGGGAAAATATTTGAAGAGATTATAGTCGAAAACTTCCCTAACATGGGAAAGGAAACAGCCACCCAAGTCCAGGAAGCACAGAAAGTCCCAGGCAGGATACACCCAGAAGAAACACGCTGAGACAAATAGTAACCAAATTGACAAAAATTAAAAACAAAGAAAAATTATTGAAAGCAACAAGGGAAAATGACAAATAACATACAAGGGAACGCCCATAAGGTTAACAATTGATTTCTCAGCAGAAACTCTACAAGCCAGAAGGGAGTGGCATGATATACTTAAAATGATGAAAGGGAAGAATCTACAACCAAGATTACACTATCCGGCAAGGATCTCATTCAGATTCAACGGAGAAATCAAAAGCTTTACAGACAAGCAAAAGCTAAGAGAACTCAGCACCACCAAACCAGCTTTACAACAAATGCTAAAGGAACTTCTCTAAGTGGGAAACACAAGAGAAGAAAAGGACCTACAAAAACAATCCCATAATAATTAAGAAAATGGTCATCGGAACATACATATCGATAATTACTTTAAACGTGAATGGATTAAATGCTCCAACCAAAAGACACAGGCTCACTGAATGGCTACAAAACCAAGACACATATGTATGCTATCTACAAGAGAACTACTTCAGATCTACGGACACATACAGACTGAAAGTGAGGGGATGGAAAATGATATTCCATGCAAATGGAAATCAAAAGAAAGCTGGAGTAGCAATACCCATATCAGATAAAATAGACTTTAAAATAAAGAATGTTACAAGAGACAAGGAAGGACACTACATAATGATCAAGGAATCAATACAAGAAGAAGAAATAACAATTATAAATATATATGCACCCAACATAGTAGCACCTCAATACATAAGGTAACTTCTGACAGCTATAAAGGAGGAAATCAACAGTAACACAGTAATAGTGGGGGACTTTAACACCTCACTTACACCAATGGACAGATAATCCTGACAGAAAATTAATAAGGAAACACAGGCTTTAAATGACACAATAGACCAGATAGATTTAATTGATATTTATAGGACATTCCATTGAAAAACACCAGATTACACTTTCTTCTCAAGTGTGCATGGAACATTCTCCAGGATAGATCATACCTTGGGTCACAGATCAAGACTCAGTAAATTTAAGAAAATTGAAATCATATCAAGCATCTTTTCTGACCACAACGATATGAGATTAGAAATCAATTACTGGAAAAAAAACGTAAAAACCACAAACAAATGGAGGCTGAACAATACGTTAGTAAACAACCAAGAGATCACTGAAGAAATCAAAGAGGAAATAAAAAAATATCTAGAGACAAATGACAATGAAAACACGACAATCCAAAACCTATGGAATGCAGCAAAAGCAGTTCTAAGAGGGAAGTTTATAGCAATACAAGCCTACCTCAAGAAACAAGAAAAATCTCAAATAAACAATCTAACCTTACGCCTAAAGGAACTAGAGAAAGAAGAACAAACAAAACCCAATGTTAGCAGAAGAAAAGAAATCATAAAGACCGAGCAGAAATAAATGAAATAGAAACAAAGAAAACAATAGCAAAGAGCAATAAAACTAAAAGCTGCTTCTTTGAGAAGATAAAGTTGATAAACCATTAGCCAGATGCATCAAGAAAAAGAGGGAGAGGACTCAAATCAATAAAATTAGAAATGAAAAAGGAGAAGTTACATCAGACACCACAGAAAAACAAAGCATCCTAAGAGACTACTACAAGCAACTCTATGCCAATAAAATGGACAACCTGGAGGAAACAGACAAATTCTTAGAAAGGTATAACCTTCCAAGACCGAACCAGGAAGAAACAGAAAATATGAACAGACCAATCACAAGTAATGAAATTGAAACTGATTAAAAATCTTCCAACAAACAAAAGTCTAGGACCAGACGGCTTCACGGGTGAATTCTACCAAACATTTAGAGAAGAGCTAACACCCACCCTTCTCAAACTCTTCCAAAAAACTGCAGAGGAAGGAACACTCCCAAACTCATTCTATGAGGCCACCATCACACTGATATCAAAACCAGACAAAGATACTACAAAAAAAGAAAATTACAGACCAATGTCACTGATGAATATAGATGTAAAAATCCTCAACATAATATTAGCAAATAGAATCCAACAACACATTAAAAGGATCATACACCATGATCTAGTGGGATGTATCCCAGGGATGCAAGGATTCTTCAACATATGCAAATCAATCAATGTGATACACCATATTAACAAACTGAAGAATAGAAACCATATGATAATCTCAATAGATGCAGAAAAAGCTTTTGACAAAATTCATCACCGATTTATGATAAAAAAATTCTCCAGAAAGTGGGCATAGAGGGAACCTACCTCAACATAATTAAGGCCATATATGACAAACCCACAGCACACATCATTCTCAGTGGTGAAAAACTTAAAGCATTTCCTCTAAGATCAGGAACAAGACAAGGATGTCCACTCTGGTCAGTAAGATTCAACATAGTTTTGGAAGCCCTAGCCACAGCAATCAGAGAAGAAAAAGAAATAAAAGGAATAAAAATTGGAAAAGAAGAAGCAAAACTGTCACCGTCTGCAGATGAAATGATATTATACATAGAGAATCCTAAAGACGCCACCAGAGAACTTCTAGAGTTAATCAATGAATTTGGTAAAGTAGCAGGATACAAAATTAATGCATGGAAATTTCTTGCATTCCTATACAGTAGTGATGAAAAATCTGAAAGAGAAATTAAGGAAACACTCCCATTTACCATTGCAACAAAAAGAATAAAATACCTAGGAATAAACCTATCTAGGGAGACAAAAGACCTGTATGCAGAAAACTCTAAGACACTGATGAAAGAAATTAAGGATGAGACCAACAGATGGAGAGATATACTGTGTTCTTGGATTGGAAGAATCAATATTGTGAAAATGACTATACTACCCAAAGCAATCTACAGATTCAATGTAATCCCTATCAAATTACCAATGGCATTTTTTACAGAACTAGAACAAAAAATCTTAAAATCTGTATGGAGACACAAAAGACCCCAAATAGCCAAAGCAGTCTTGAGGCGAAAAAACGGAGCTGGAGGAAACAGACTCCCTGACTTCAGACGATACTACAAAGCTACAGTAATCAAAACAATATGGTACTGGCACAAAAACAGAAACATAGATCAACAGAACAGGATAGAAAGCCCAGAGATAAACCCACACACCTATGGTCAACTAATCTATGACAAAGGAGGCAAGGATGTACAATGGAGAAAAGATAGTCTCTTCAATAAGTGGTGCTGGGAAAACCAGACAGCTACACGTAAAAGAATGAAATTAGGGCTTCCCCGGTGGCGCAGTGGTTGAGAGTCCGCCTGCCGATGCAGGGGACACGGGTTCATGCCCCGGTCTGGGAGGATCTCACATGCCACAGAGTGGCTGGGCCCGTGAGCCATGGCCACTGAGCCTGCACGTCTAGAGCCTGTGCTCCGCAACGGGAGAGGCCACAACAGTGAGAGACCCGCGTACTGCAAAAACAAACAAACAAACAAACCAAAACAAAAAAGAATGAAATTAGAACACTCCCTAACACCATACACAAAAATAAACTCAAAATGGATTAAAGACCTAAATGTAAGACCAGACACTATAAAACTCTTAGAGTAAAACATAGGAAGATCACTCTTTGACATAAATCACAGCAAGCTCTTTTTTGATCTACCTCCTAGAGAAATGGAAATAAAAACAAAAATAAACAAATGGGACCTAATGAAACTTAAAAGCTTTTGCACAGCAAAGGAAATTACAAACAAGACGAAAAGACAACCCTCAGAATGGGAGAAAATATCTGCAAATGAATCAAGGGACAAAGGATTAATCTCCAAAATATATAAACAGCTCATGCAGCTCAATATTAAAAAAACAAATAACCCAATCCAAAAATGGAAGGAGGACCTAAATGACATTTCTCCAAAGAAGACATACAGATGGCCAAGAAGTACATGAAAAGCTGCTCAACATCACTAACTATTAATGAAATGCAAATCAAAACTACAATGAGGTATCACCTCACAGTGGTTAGAATGGGCATCATCAGAAAATCTGCAATCAACAAATGCTGGAGAGGGTGTGGAGAAAAGGGAACCCTCTTGCACTGTTGCTGGGAATGTAAATTGATACAGCCACTATGGAGAACAGTAGGGAGGTTCCTTAGAAAACTACAAATAGAATTACCTATGACCCAGCAATCCCACTACTGGGCATATACCCAGAGAAAACCATAATTCAAAAAGACATATGCACCCCAATGTTCATTGCAGCACTATTTACAATAGCCAGGTCATGGAAGCAACCTAAATGTCCGTCGACAGGCAAATGGATAAAGAAGATGTGGTACATATATACAGTGGAATATTACTCAGCCATAAAAAGGAGCGAAATTGGGTCATCTGTAGACGTGGATGGATCTAGAGAGTGTCATACAGAGTGAAGTAAGTCAGAAAGAGAAAAACAAATATTTTATATTAATGTATACATGTGGAACCTAGAAAAATGGCACAGACGAACTGGTTTGTAGGGCAGAAATAGAGACACAGATGTAGAGAATGAATGTATGGACACCAAGAGAGGAACGTGGCGGGGTGGTGGTGTGATGAACTGGGAGATTGGGATTGACATATGTACACTTATATGTATAAAATGGATAACTAATTAGAACCTGCTCTATTAAAAAATAAATAAAATATAATTCCAAATAAAATGAATAGATATATACACATATACATACATATACACATATATAAATGCAGTATATATATGCTACACACAGTCACAGCATATATACACAACACATATCATACACTGTAAATAAATACATACTGTAAAAATATATTGCACTAAGTATGTGCATATTATTTTGGAATGAAGTGACTATTTTACCTTTCCATTGATAATAGGAACACTGGAAACTCATGGTCTGCTACCTCCAGTGGGTAATTTGGATTTTCTGGGAGGAAAAAGAGACCCAGATTTGGAAACACACATCCAAAGCTTCAGCATGTACATAATAAGACTGTGCTTCTTCCTAAGCTCATCTATAGAAAACTGCTAGGCACTGGATTATGCTGTCGAAGCAGAAATCAGGGTCTCTCACATAAAGAATCTCATACCACAAGCCACCTAGAAAAGCCCATTTCAACCATTTACATTCAAGCCGTGGAATCTCAACTTTGGCTCAGTATTCTTTCCCGAGGCTACAGTTCCCCAGGGTGAGGGTTTGTGCTGCGCACTTGGAGGGGAGAATGGACAAGAGTGCCCTGGCGGCAGCAGTGATGAGAGAGCTGCCCCTGCATTGCTCAAGCCTAAACTGAGAGGGAAAGGCAGCAGAAGCCCCAGAGCTGACCAGACCAGCTGGGCTGAATATCTGAAAATTGCCTCCATTTCACGCCTTCTCTGTCAGATAGCAGACTCAGTAATGGAAAAGTTAAAAAAGAACCTTTGAAAATGCTTTTGCCTTTCTAAACATATTTGAACTAAAAGGTGGAATTATTTGCAGCATTCTACCACTCAGACCAAGAGGGGTCAAGGCACGGGTTCAGATTCCCACAGAGAAGAAAATGTATAACCAGGTAATTGCATCATGTTTCCTGCATTGTTAATGATCCTTTGGAGTGGGAGACAATGAGGGGGGCGCCAAGAGGTCGTCATCCACCAAGGAACACATTGTTCATAACAACGGGCATTGCTTTTTTGAGACCCAGGGGCCCAGGTGAGGGCTAGCAAGCTACTACAAAGGCTTATTTAACATGTGGGATTAATATGTTAATTTGATGCTCTCCTGTTTGGTTAAGTGTTGCATTTCTATATTTCTAAGTCTGGCATTCAAAACTCTTCATGGGGGGACTATTTGGCCTCTCTAACCTCTTTTCCTCCATCCTCCCCAGTGACAGCCCCTTGAGTGTCAAAGCAGCCTCCTCACCTGAGCATGGCATGCCCACGCCTGACTCCAGGCTGTGTGTGCTAATCCCCTAGCCTTGAGCCTGTCTTCTCTCTACTTACCTATCCAAATCTTAATTCCTCAGAATCCTACTCAAGCCCCAGATCTTTAAATAAACCATTCCTAAAAGCTTAGCTCACTCTGACCACCACCCCATAAGAACATCAGCTGCCTCTATGACTCATTTGGGTCTCTCTGCACATAATGCCTTATACTGGTCCTCAACTGGTGTGCACACATCTTGCCTCTCCAACCAAATCATAAACTCGTGAGGATGGGGATGATGACTCACCGCTCTTCTCTTCCACTGTTAGCTCTCTGACATGGAGCCATAACCTCACCTTACTTGACTCCCCAGTAGCATCAACACCATTGACCACTGCCTCCATGAAGTACCTTCTTTTTCTTGGTCTCTGTGAAATTATCCTCTAGATTTCCCTCCCACCTCTTGGTCCCTCCTTCTCTATCTAATTTCTAAATGTTGGTGTCCTCAGTTCATTCCTGGGCAGTCTCCTTTTCCTCTCTTTCTGTACTCCCTCTCTTTAGAAAGTCTCAGACAATTCCACAGCTCCAAAATATCATCTACATGCTCCCAGACATCTGTCTCCAGCCCAGACCTTTCTTCTGAGCAATGCCTGGGAAGAATAGGCCAATTAGTATTTTATGATATTTATGAAGACAAGTCCATTTTTTAAATATAAATCACTTAGCTCCTCATGGAGAAAAGCCCTCATTCCGTGGTTTTATTGCCTCTCTACTCCAAAGGAGCCACTACAAAGATGATCATCCTGATAGGAGGCCAGGTGAGATACCTTATTCATGGAGAAAATCAACTAATAATAGACTGTACCATTAAACACTGATAGACTAGTACACTGTATTCACTGAAGCACCAAAAGAATATGAAGAAAAAGGAATGAGGAGGGAGGGATCAAGTCTTTCACTCAGAGTTCCCTAACTGCAATGTGTCTCCCACATAGGGCACTGAAATTTTTTTTTCCTAGATGAGCAAACTCAGAAACAAAGGACCAGCCAGGTTGACTCTGCCTAAATGGGCTCAGTCTAAGAAGGGTTCTGGTCTGAAGAAAAGGGTCACTGACAGGAAGCACTTGATCTCTGTTTGTCGAAATGAATGCAAGTGGTGGAGGAATAGAAGATCATGAGCCATTGTCCAACAGAATAACTCTTCTCAGACCAGTTTGCTTTGTATTCCTTCAGTGAGTTAGCTGGGCTATGATCACTGACCTCCAGTGAAAAGGTTTTCTGATCAGGCCAACTGCCATGTACATCTTGCCAACTGGTGAGTTAGGGTTCCACAGAACTAGGAAACCATTGGGTGGATCATGCCAATAGTTTTACAATCAATTATCCTTTCAGGTTGACTGATCTCTCAAACTCCTCTTCAAAACCAAACTGATCAATATAACTGATAAACTGAATGGACATCACCACAGAGCTATGGGTTCTTTCTGACACAGCAGAGCATCAGGTCCCTCCAAGAACCATTAGACTGACCGTCCATGATTTTCACTGGAGGCATGTTTTCTCAATTAAGTCTATACATAGAAATTTTACTGCTTCAGATAGGACATAAATCAGCTCAGCAGGATACTCTTTGCACAAAGAAGAAGGGACAAGGGCTGGGGGAGGAGGATGTATTTAAATTACTCAATGAAATGGAAATCAGGGGTAGGGTGGGTGAGCAGCTTGAGATATAGATTCTCCTTTGTGTAGGAATAACTAACAAGCACCCTGAAGGTGTCTTACTTCAAAGGAGAGATCAAAAGCTTTAAATGATACATTAAACAAGATGGACTTAATTAATATATACAGGACATTCCATCCAAAAACAACAGAATACACATTCTTCTCAAGTGCTCATGGAACATTCTCCAGGATAGATCATATCTTGGGTCACAAATCAAGCCTTGGTAAATTTAAGAAAATTGAAATCATATCAAGTACCTTGTCCAACCACAACGCTATGAGACTAGATATCAATAACAGGAAAAAAGCTGTAAAAAATACAAACGTATGGAGGCTAAACAACACACTACTTAATAACCAAGAGATCAATGAAGAAATCAAAGAGGAAATAAAAAAATACCTAGAAACAAATGACAATGAAAACACGACGACCCAAAGCCTATGGGATGCAGCAAAATCAGTTCTAAGAGGGAAGTTTATAGCAATACAATCCTACCTTAAGAAATAAGAAACATCTCAAATAAACAACCTAACCTTACACCTAAAGCAATTAGAGGAAGAACAAAAAAACCCCAAAGTTAGCAGAAGGAAAGAAATCATAAAGATCAGATCAGAAATAAATGGAAAAGAAATGAAGGAAATGACAGCAAAGATCAGTAAAACTAAAAGCTGGTTCTTTGAGAAGATAAACAAAATTGATAAACCATTAGCCAGACGCAAAAAGAAAAAAAGGGAGAAGACTCAAATCAATAGAATTAGAAATGAAAAACGAGAAGTAACAAGTGACACTGCAGAAATACAAAAGATCATGAGAGATTACGACAAGCAACTCTATGCCAATAAAATGGACAACCTGGAAGAAATGGACAAATTCGCAGAAATGCACAACCTTCCGAGAATGAACCAGGAAGGAATAGAAAATATGAACAGACCATTCACAAGCACTGAAATTGAAACTGTGATTAAAAATCTTCCAACAAACAAAAGCCCAGGACCAGATGGCTTCACAGGCGAATTCTATCAAACATTTAGAGAAGAGCTAACACCTATCCTTCTCAAACTCTTCCAAAATATAGCAGAGGGAGGAACACTCCCAAACTCATTCTACGAGGGTCTCACCCTGATACCAAAATCAGAAAAAGATGTCATAAAGAAAGAAAACTACAGGCCAATATCACTGATGAACATAGATGCAAAAATCCTCAACAAAATACTAGCAAACAGAATCCAACAGCACACTAAAAGGATCATACATCATGATCAAGTGGGGTTTAACCCAGGAATGCAAGGACTCTTCAATATATGCAAATCAATCAACATGATACACCATATTAAAAAATTGAAGGAGAAAAACCATATCAGCATCTCAATAGATGCAGAGAAAGCTTTTGACAAAATTCAACACCCATTTATGATAAAAACCCTGCAGAAAGTAGGCATAGAGGGAACTTTCCTCAACAAAATAAAGGCCATGTATGACAAACCCACAGCCAACATCGTCCTCAATGGTGAAAAACTGAAACCATTTCCACTAAGATCAGGAAGAAGACAAGGTTGCCCACTCTCACCACTATTATTCAACATAGTTTTGGAAGTTTTAGCCACAGCAATCAGAGAAGAAAAGGAAATGAAAGGAATCCAAATCAGAAAAGAAGAAGTAAAGCTGTCACTGTCTGCAGATGACATGATACTATACACAGAGAATCCTAAAGATGCTACCAGAAAACTACTAGAGCTAATCAATGAATTTCGTCAAGTAGCAGGATACAAAATTAATGCACAGAAATCTCTGGCATTCCTATACACTAATGATGAAAAATCTGAAAGTGAAATCAAGAAAACACTCCCATTTACCATTGCAACAAAAAGAATAAAATATCTAGGAATAAACCTACCTAAGGAGACAAAAGACCTGTAGGCAGAAAATTATAAGACACTGATGAAAGAAATTAAAGATGATACAAATAGTTGGAGAGATATACCATGTTCTTGGATTGGAAGGATCAATATTGTGAAAATGACTCTACTACCCAAAGCAATCTCCAGATTCAATGCAATCCCTATCAAACTACCACTGGCATTTTTCACAGAAGTAGAACAAAAAATTTCACAATTTGTATGGAAACACAGAAGACACTGAAGAGCCAAAGCAATCTTGAGAAAGAAAAACAGAGCTGGAGGAATCAGGCTCCCTGACTTCAGACTATACTACAAAGCTACAGTAATCAAGACAGTATGGTACTGGCACAAAAACAGAAATACAGATCAATGGAACAGGATAGAAATCCCAGAGATAAACCCATGCACATATGGTCACCTTATCTTTTTTTTTTTTTTTTTTTGGCGGTACACGGGCCTCTCACTGTTGTGGCCTCTCCTGTTGTGGAATACAGGCTCCACATGCGCAGGCTCAGCAGCCTAGCCGCTCCGTGGCATGTGGGATCTTCCCGGACCAGGGAATGAACCCACGTCCCCTGCATCGGCAGGTGAACTCTCAACCACTGTGTCACCAGGGAAGCCCTGGTCACCTTATCTTTGATAAAGGAGGCAAGAATATACAGTGGAGAAAAGATAGCCTCTTCAATAAGTGGTGCTGGGAAAACTGGACAGCTACATGTAAAAGAATGAAATTAGAACACTCCCTAACACCATACACAAAAATAAACTCAAAATGGATTAAAGACCTAACTGTAAGGCCAGACACTATTAAACTCTTAGAGGAAAATATAGACAGAACACTCTATGATATAAATCACAGCAAGATCCTTTTTGACCCACCTCCTAGAGAAATGGAAATAAAAATAAAAATAAACAAATGGGACCTAATGAAACTTCAAAGCTTTTGCACAGCAAAGGAAACCATAAACAAGAAGAAAAGACAACCCTCAGATTGGGAGAAAATATTTGCAAATGAAGCAACTGACAAAGGATTAATCTCCAAAATTTATAAGCAGCTCATGCAGCTCAATATCAAAAAACAAACAACCCAATCCCAAAATGGGCAGAAGACCTAAACAGACATATCTCCAAAGAAGATATACAGATTGCCAACAAACAGATGAAAGAATACTCAACATCATTAATCATTAGAGAAATGCAAATCAAAACTACAATGAGATATCATCTCACACCAGTCAGAATGGCCATCATCAAAAAGTCTAGAAACAGTAAATGTTGGAGAGGGTGTGGAGAAAAGGGAACCCTCTTGCACTGTTGGTGGGAATGTAAATTGATACAGCCACTATGGAGAACACTATGGAGGTTCCTTAAAAAACTACAAATAGAACTACCGTACGACCCTGCAATCCCACTACTGGGCATATACCCTGAGAAAACCATAATTCAAAAGAGTCATGTACCACAGTGTTCATTGCAGCTCTGTTTACAACAGCCAGGACATGGAAGCAACCTAAGTGTCCATCAACAGATGAATAAATAAAGAAGATGTGGCACATATATACAGTGGAATATTACTCAGCCATAAAAAGTAACGAAATTGAGTTATATGTAGTGAGGGGGATGGACCTACAGTCTGTCATACAGAGTGAAGTAAGTCAGAAAGAGAAAAACAAATACCGTACACTAACACATATATATGGAATCTAAAAAAAAAAAAAATGGTCATGAAGAACCTAGGGGCAAGTCAGGAATAAAGACGCAGACCTACTAGAGAATGGACTTGAGGATACAGGGAGGGGGAAGGGTAAGCTGGGACATAGTGAGAGAGTGGCAGGGACATATATACACTACCAAACGTAAGCAGCCAGATAGCACAGGGAGATCAGCTAGGTGGTTTGTGACCACCTAGAGGGGTGGGATAGGGAGGGTGGGAGGGAGACGCAAGAGGGAAGAGATATGGGAACTTATGTATATGTATAACTGATTCACTTTGTTATAAAGCAGAAACTAACACACCATTGTAAGGCAATTATACTCCAATAAAGATGTTTAAAAAAAAAAAAAGGAGCGATCAAATCGAGAATTGGCAAGAAGTAGTGTCTCTCTACTGATGCTCAAAATGTTTCCACTTATTAAAAGATTTCTGTGCTGAACACAAATTCTAGCTCCCCGGGAGAGTACTTGTACAGAGAAGAAGCATGCTGCTTTAGCAGTAACTCCTCTTCATTCCACCCTGCTTGGTGCCTTGTGAAAATGCCTTTTGTCAGCTTCCCACAGCTCTGGGCCTCAGTGAGTCACAGCCAATATTCTCCCCTCTCATAAAGCAGCAGGGTACCAGGAAGGCTAACTCCTCCCTACCCTTTTCTTTCTTCTATATATATTTTGTGCATCACTAGACCAATTAGCATTTTGCCGTCACTAGACCAATTAGTGTCTACCCTGCTACAAAACAATCTCCCTATATAATGTTCAATAAGCCTCAGCCTTAGTGAGTTCTTCCAGTATTCAATCTATATTCTTCATGCTGCTGTGTAAGCTTATCACCTCTTATATGCCCCTCAGTGAAGTCAGAAAATATATTCACTCATTCATTCAGCAAGTATGTACTGCATGCTTCCTCTGCGCCAGGCATCATATATGTCAAGGATGCAGATCTCTGATTTCATGATGCTTACAGTCTGGTGAGGGAGATAAGGATTAAATAAATTATTGTGTAAAAATATTTCATTGTAACTGTGATAGGTACAGCAGAAGAGACCACGTACAAGGTGCCCCCAAATGAGTTACTAATTGGGACCTGATTGACTTAGGAGGGTCAGTGAAGGGTACCCAAACAAGCTGTCATTGAAGGTGAAATCTGAAGGATGAAATAGGAGGGAAAGGAGCAAGAGCACTGTAGAGATGGAAGAGCCTGTGCGGGGGAGGTGGGGCTGGAGGGCCCAGGTATGTAAACGAACAGAAGGAAGGACAGAGTGCGAGGGGAGAGAGGCAGAGAGGATGGAGAGAGGTAGCAAGATCGAGATCAGCCAAGGCCTTATAGGTCATCTTCAATATTGTGGACTGAGCCCAGAGAAAACGGTATGCCACTAAGGATTTTAAGGACAACAGCATGGTTCGTTAGGTTTTTATTGAGAAGCATCATTTACTACTATGAGAATAATGAACTGAAGAAGGCAGAAGTGGAAGCAGGGAGACCAGTTCAAAGCTACTTGGTAGACTGGGCAAGAAATGATAACATTGGGGTTAGGATGATTCAGTGGAAATGGAAACAATTTTTAAAAATTAAGATCTACCTAGGAGGTAGAACGTACAGTACATACAGGTAGAACTGGGAGAGAGGGAGGTACAAAGGATAACTTGATGGTTTTGGCCTTGAGTGACTAGAAAGATGACGGTGGCTTCTGTAGAAAGAGAGAATGCCAGAGGCAAAGGAGCTAATTGGAATTATTGGGGGACGGGGGTCCACGAGGTCAGTATTAAGCATGTTAAGTTTGAGATATCTGTGAGATATTCAAGTGGAGAGGTTCAGTAGCCAGCTGGATATACAAGGCACCACATCAGTAATAAAAATCATTCTGTATTATAGCAGAGTCAAACACTATATACTTTTACTTTTCTTTTTTCTAGAAAAGGGGTATGTTCCAGAACTGTATTATTCAAAATGGAAGCCACTAGCCACAAGGGGGCTACTTAGATTCAAATTAATTAAAGTTAAATAAATTAAAAAACTAGTTTCTCAGTGATGCTAGGCGCATTTCAAGTACTCAGGGTGGCTCGTGACTACTTGTATTGGACAACACAATGGACACTTCCATTACTGCATAAAGTTCGATGGGAAAGCCCTGGCTAGAACGTCAGAGGGCTTCCTATTTACAACACTCAGCTCTGACTGGTCTTTCAGTGAGCGTTCAACTGTCACCAAGAAATAGAATCCTACTGTATTTTGTGTCCCAGACAAAGCTTTGAGGTTGAAGATGAAGAAGATATGGGAAAAGAAGTAATGATAATCCTTGTTATTCAGATATCTTTCAATCCATCATAAAAAAAACCCAACAAAACAAAACAGATGAAGGATGAAAGGCATGGGGAGAGTGTATAAGAGGCATGCGGAGAGAGCCCATATTTTAAAAATACTATCAGATCAACTGGGGAGACTAAAATCAGATGAAATTAAGTACCAAGGAGGCATTAAGTGCTTATTTGGATTGTGACAAAAGAATGGTAAATTCATAGCCAATATTTTACAATAACTATAAATGGAGTATAACCTTTAAAACTGTGAATCACTATGTTGTACACCTGTAACATATAATATTGTACAATAATATTGTACCTCAATTTTAAAAATAAATGGGAAATGGATTCATGAAAGAGAGGGAAGGATGTAGCCCAAGTGGGGAAACAATTTATTCAAAAGGCTGTGTACATCTGGAATGCCAGCCATGTTTTTCTGAAAGAAAACAGAATCTGTGCTGAACTGTATAAAAAGCAGAGTAATGGAGAAAAAGTCCTTAAGTGGACAAGTGGAAGAAGAACTAAAGAACCCAATTTGGAAGCATTAATTGTGTACTGACTTACTGAGGCTAACTCAGACACGCAACTAACCACTGGGGATATAAGTGATAATGGGGTCCTGACCTTGTGCTCAAGGAGATCCTAGTCTAAACAGCCATAGCCAACCACCAGGCTGTCAGGATGCAAGACAGGTGATAAAAATAGGTTTAAAATGTGTTCTTGCTCAATAAATATGTAAACTAAACACCACATTTGCAACATACAAGACATATATCTCACCAAAGAAATGCATGTTCAGAAATTACTATACACCTGGGAGCTTGAATTGTGGATGGAAGCTCAAATGAGGCGAACACGTGAAGGTCCTGGAATGAGCTGTGATGGGGCAGAGCAGACATTCAAGTGCTTCATCCTGTGAGCATGTCTTTTCACTGTCTTCCTTCATTTTTAACCAAAATTAACAAGCCAGACACTACATTGCACAGCGTGGGTTACTCCTTTAATATTTTAGATTCTTTAGGTTTCTTAGTAATGTAAGCCATGGCTCAAAGTCTACGGAGCTCTGCATAAGATTAAGTTCAAGGTTAATGTCAGACCCTTCATGAGGGAACATGGAAATGTGTCATAGGGCTTCAGCCGGGGCTGAAAAGAATTTTCTGGCTTTCATGCCTGATGACTGGGTTTCCCACTTTGGGGAAGACTACTTAGATTTGACGGTGAAGTTTGTAACCTTTATGATACCACCCTTTATGGTTTTTCTTTGTGTTACAAAGCCATGACTTTCATTGAAATTCCACTTTCTACTGGAATTCACTGACATTTCTTTCCTGCTGATTGCTGGGTACTAGTACTGAATAAAATACTTATCTGTAAACATACATAAACATATTTAACTTCCTTCAGGAGTGTTATTTTTGTTATGTGCTTTGTATCAGTTTTTATTGAAACAACTGTCCACTTGTACTATGGCTATCTTTATAGAAAAACACTCAGATGTATTTTGGTGACGTTGGCTTTTTGAAATACATTTGCTTTAGTTGCAAATACGGGGGGAATTTACCCACGTTAATCATTTCCCAGTAAATTTCTTGTGTTTTACTGCCTGCCATGAACACTGATGCTAGCATATTTCTTTTTAGATACTTTTTTTCAGGGTTATCGGAATAGTGCTGCATATTCAGAATTGATGATTTCCTATAAGATTCTAATACGTACTATGCCACACTTACATGATAAAACACTTGCTCATAGTTTAAAATCACTTAAAATATGTGTGTAAAGAAAAATGCTTAATTTTCCAAATCATTTGCCTATAGAGTGCGAATGTGTCTTAAATCCTTACCTGATTTTTATGCTACTAGAACTTATCAAAATAGCAACGAGTAAAAATACCAGTACTACTCAGTATTGGCAAGGGCATTCTCAGGCACTGTTGGGTAGGAATGTAAATTGGCAAACTTTGTCCACAGGGCAGTTAAGAAACAGGTAAGCAAGTATGTATGGCAAAACTTAAAAGTGAGAAAAACCTTTAACTTAGCAATGTTACACTGAAGAATGCACCCTGGTTATGATAGTCATCTCAATGCAACTGGTAACTGCAGAAAAACTGGAAGAACATGTTAATAATAGGAGACTAATTAAATAAGTTATGACACATCCACATAATGGAATTTTATGAAGCCATTAAAAAGGGTTGTTAGAGGGCTTCCCTGGTGGCGTAGTGGTTGTGAGTCCACCTGCCGATGCAGGGGACACGGGTTCGTACCCCGGTCTGGGAAGATCCCACATGCCACGGAGTGGCTAGGCCCGTGAGCCATGGCTGCTGAGCCTGCGCGTCTGGAGCCTGTGCTCCGCAATGGGAGAGGCCACAACAGTGAGAGGCCCGCGTACCGCAAAAAAGGAAAAAAAAAAAAAAAAGGGTTGTTAGAAATGCATTTGATGACAAAGAAAGGCGTCCTGATACAACTGTATCTCTAGTATAACAGCATGTTTTAAATGGTGTGTGTGTGTGTGTGTGTGTGTGTGTGTGTGTGTGTGTGTGTAGAGAGAGAAAAAATTTAGAAGAATGGGATTAACAGTGGTTTCTCTTGAGGAGACCTTTTTCTTTCCTTATACTTGTCTGAATTTTCTAATTCTCATATAATAAATATGTATTACTTTTATAGTTAAAACATTTATTTAAAAAAAATAGCTACAGAAGCCTCTTTTTCAGCTGTCCTACCTCTGGGCACACGAGTTTTGAACCAATCTAGCAGGAATGGCCCACAATGGGGTAAACGTGATGACCGCCTTCCCTCCCAAACCCAGTCCACCGAGCGTGGCTGTCCCCTACTGCACAAGCAAGGACCCAGCTCACCAAGCTGTCCTGGACACGCGGCGCCTGCACAAGCCTCTGGACTCCGTTCTCCACGGTGACTCCCAGCCAGTTGAGTGTTGCCCAGCACCAGAGGTAGTCATTCCCACCATGCCAGAAGCTCACAAACGCAAACGTCATTGCAGTGGAAAACAGTGTCCCTAGCAGGCCGTGCTGGGACCCGCCCGCTGGAATGTACACATACCTAGAGACAGAAGAGGCTTTTAGGAACCATGTGAAGGGCTGTCCCGGCAATACCGCTTGCTCCCGGGCTTGATTCTCCCATCACACATTGCTGTTCACTGTGTGCAGACCCTTCCTGACTTCCAGGAAGCCACAGAGCACTCCCTGAATTCTCCATCACACACGGAGGTGGCAATACATAAACCTCAGCTCTGAGGGGCTTTAGCTTAAATGAACACACAGGCTAAAGAGCTCTCATTACTCGAGCGAAATAGCACTTATAGGAGGCAGGGTGAGGAGTACTGAATTTAGAGTTTCTAAAAGGGATGCACCCCACCGTAGCTCACTCACAGAATGGCAGTTAAGTTTCTGGTTACACGAGGACACCAGACTTCAAGGCAGGTATGTATTTTACAGCTCAAACTATTAAGTTTCTGGTAAACCCAGTATTTAAGCACAATTGCTGAATTCAGGTCCCTAAACGGCAGGACAGCTCCTGCAGAAGAGGGGAGCCAAGGCCAGACCCTCGAGCTTTCCTGGGAAGCTGCCCAGAAGCAGTACGAATTCGCACTGTGCTCACAGAGCAGCCGGCTTATCACCCGAAAGCTACAGCCATCCCTCGGGTATGTTCTCTACTGTTGAGACAGCTGTCTGACTACATACCCACAGAGCCGTGTTTTTCAATCAGTATGTTCCTGCTAGAGTTGGGCAAAACTCACATCTTGGCTTGTCAGGATCTGGACAACTAGGAACACACCCTCCTTAGAGCAGCCTTTTTTAAAAAGCCCATAGGCCTTTGTTTACTGCTGGTCAGTGCTTCTTTGTCCAACCTTCTTCCACGAAGGAGAAGGAAATCATCATTCCCTGAATACACAGTGTGTCCCAGGCACGGCACTAGACACTTTCCATGGATCACTCAGCTTGATTCTTTGAAACACCATATGCTGTTCTAGCATGCCAACCCATGGACAAGTTGTCTTGTTTATATATTATTTTAATATTTTGTCAGGAATGTTATCTTTAAAATCATTTTCGAATAGAACAGTTTTATAGGCAAGCCAAAAAAAAAAGCAAAATAAAAACCATTCCCCAGTCAATAAATACTTCTAAAGACTATGTGACTATAAGTAGTTTTAAATGTCCTCCCTCACCTTCAAAGGTGCTCCGGGTTAGACGGTAGCTTATGTGATCAGCTTAGCTAGCCCCACTATCTGGGTGAGAAAAACGGGCTGGGAAGGGGAAGGGCCTAGATGCACATCTGCGACTATGGCACCAGAGTTAATGTTTTCCATTACACCTCTGGGTTTATTTTGAAAGCCCTCCTATCTTACATCCCAATCTGAAACAAACCGGAAAGCGTGTGAGAGTGTAGGTATTTCAGAAACAAGCGAAGCAAAGAAAATACTTTCTCTTGTGCACAAACAAGACCATCTTGACAATCAAGTTAGCAGATACGCATCAAGCACTCACTACCGCTTAAGGAATCCTCCATCTGCCTCCAGGGCAGTCCTGGCATTATGAGCAACGCAGAGACACAAGACGTTGTTCCTGCCCAAAGGACAGGTAGAGCTGGTTGTGAAACAATAGCAAACAAGTCCCATCATTAAGCTGATATGGTACTTGTTTGCTATATGATACGGTAGAAAGTATACCAGGAGGGCTTAAGAGTGTGGAGGAGAACAGGGTCAGTGGAGGCGAGTGGGTTACGGGAGGCTTAATGGTAAAGGTCCCCACCCTGGCAAGGCCTAGAGGATGAATTTTGCCAGGCAAAGGGGAGAAGGGTGGGTGCTGCATCATGGACCAAAAAGGGGCGGGCAATGAGCCCGAAAAGCCTGACAGCCCCAGGAACAGGTGTTTTATTTGGCATTCTGCTGCCCCCTACAGGCTACTTGGTTATTGGTGTAGAACGCTCAGCAGAGGCAAAAAATGGACCACCAACCTCTGCAGCCTCCTACCTGCATGAAGGTAACGACTGACCCATCATGGGGCTCCATGGGGCTATACTCCACTTCATGCAATCAGTTCTGTGTGTAAGAAGGTTGCACGTTAAAAAAAAAATGGGGTGGTCACACCAAGTTCAAAAGGATAAGGAATAACTGCTGTTTACAGAAACTTTGCAGATAATCATTTTATAAAACAAGTTAATTCTGAGCCTAATACTCTTCTCATCCAACACTGGTGTATTTTATGTTGAGATTTTTGTTGTATCTCACTACGTTAAAGTGAGCTGCACTACATATATCAGAAAACCCCGGTAGAGAATAAAAACCTCGCATCGTCCACATCAATGGTCCTTAATATTAGATTCAACTCCAAAAAGAACATGTTTTCAAGCTTGTGACAAGGAAGCGTCTAACCCCAAAATTACACGCACAGCTATTTCAGGCATCTCTTGGCATCATGGCTTTGTTACTTTGCCTTCAAAAGTGACAGCCGACAAAAATCTCTGAAAATGCCTTTTACTCCAGAAACTCATATATGGCAGGTCTCCAAGGACATGAGGTTGCTTGCTTGGTTTAAACCAGAAGAGGGTATGGTTTCTAGACTGGAAGACAAAAATCCCTTCTTCTCTCTTAATTTGAAGAAGGCAGTAGATACAGCAAGGAGAGCGAGCATGTTTCCTCTTCACAGATTCTACCAGGCTTGTGTCAGTTCCATGATTAATAAAAACAGAAGTATGTGTCTCTTTTAGAAAAGCAGGAGTACGACCTCACTCGCTTAGATCCGCTGCACACTGAAATTGATTTCCCAGTGGAAGAAAGCATTCAGTACCACCTTCTCAGCGAAGCAAAAATAAAAAGATTTTTTTTCCTGTCAGTGACTGTGTGAGCTTGAGTGTGTGCAAGGCCTGCCCCTGCCAGGATGGCTTCATGGGGTCACTGCTTGCAGAGAATGTTGCCTGAGGTAGTTACCATCCATCTGTGCCACCTTATTAATTTAAAACCATCTAACAGAATTAATGCAACATAGCAAACTCCCAACTCAGGAGGAGGAACCTGTCTAAAATGTAGATGTTATTTATAACATCTACCCTCTACTGAATATCCATGTACCAGGTACTTTATATAAACTGTTTCTAATCACTTACACAACTTTGCAAGGACCAGCCCTATTTTACATGGGAGAGGTGGAATCCGAACCTGGAATGTTCTACTTTCAGAACCCCTAGGCCTATGTTCTATGAAGCCATTTACCGTAATGGAAGCATCTCTTGGTGAGATGTTCCTCTGATTCAACCAAATCTTCAAAGCGGTCTCCACAGAAACATCCAACCAGTATTTTATTAACTGAAGAAAGATGCTCATTATTTACAAAGGAGCTTAGGCCAAGGAGCTCTGTGCCAGAAAGCCAGAGTTACAAGTTCCATTTTTAAACAGACTAAATAAATTCCTTCCGTCCCACCTACCGTCTTGTCCAGGCAGGCATCCTGCAGATGTCTATGTTAGAAGTTACGTGTAAGAGGTTGATGGTTGGGGCTTGTTGCTGAGTAGTAGGCATACGTGAAGGGAGAAGAAAGTATCTATTTCCCTCATACCCCTCTGGAAAACAACTCAAGAATGTTTCACAGTTGGGACAGGGGTGCTGAGAATCCACGTGGTAACAATAAATGCTGGAGAGGGTGTGGAGAAAAGGGAACCCTCTTGCACTGTTGGTGGGAATGTAAATTGATACAGCCACTATGGAGAACAGTATGGAGGTTCCTTAAAAAACTAAAAATAGAACTACCACACGACCCAGCAATCCCACTACTGGGCATATAGCCTGAGAAAACCGTAATTCAAAGAGGGACATGTATCACAATGTTCACTGCAGCTCTATTTACAATAGCCAGGACATGGAAGCAACCTAAATGTCCATCGACAGATGAATGGATAAAGAAGATGTGGCACATATATACAATGGAATATAAATATAATACAATACAGTATATAATATATACTATATTATATATAATTATACTATGCTATATATAAAAATATAATAAAATATAATGTAAGTCTCAGTCATAAAAAGAAACAAAATTCAGTTATTTGTAGTGAGGTGGATGGACCTAGACACTGTCATACAGAGTGAAGTAAGTCAGAAAGAGAAAAACAAATACCATATGCTAACACATATATATGGAATCTAAAAAAAAAAAGGTTCTGATGAACCTAGGGGCAGGACAGGAATAAAGATGCAGAGATGGAGAATGGACTTGAGGACATGGGGAGGGGGAAGGGTAAGCTGGGACAAAGTGAGAGAGTAGCATTGATATATACACACTACCAAATGTAAAATAGATGGCTAGTGGGAAGCAGATAAATAGCACAGAGAGATCAGCTGGGTGCTATGCGACCCCCTGGAGGGGTGGGATAGGGAGGGTGGGAGGGATACACAAGAGGGAGGAGATATGGGGATATATGTTTACATATAGCTGATTCACTTTGTTACACAGCAGAAACTAACACAGCATTGTAAAGCAACGATACTCTAATAAAGATGTAAAACAAATTTAAAAAACTTTTTAAAAGACATTACTCTTAACATCACAATGCTCTCTTTTTTTCCAAGACCTACTCAATAGCTTCCTGGCTTGCCATGTTATTTTCAAACCCTTTGCCACGAACCCCAGACCCTAGCGAGGTAAGAGGATGAGGCACCTAAGATACTGAAAGACTTGGTTTTTACTGTCCCATGGATTGAGTTGAAGCTGCTGACTTCCCATCTTTAATTACCTATTACTTGGCTGAGGTGGGGCAGGCAGTGGCTGACATCCTATTCCAGCTCTGCCTTATCTTTCTACCCTATTTCCCACTAGTTCTCTTGAAAAATCCTGAAATCCTGAACAAATGGGGCTTTCACACTTCTGTGCTTTTGGTCATACCATTTTCACATCCTCCATCCTCTCTGGTTTCCCAACTCCTCCAGGAAGTCTCTTTTAAATATTCCCACTCTCTATTTAACCCAGAGAACCTACTGTTTGTACCGCTGAATTGAACAGTTATTCATCAAAAGATGTCTTTTCTATTATGATGGTCATTTCAGCTAAACTGTAAAATTCTTTTAGGCAATTCTACATATGTATGTATGTGTGTGTGTGTGTGTGTGTGTGTGTGTGTGTGTGTGCGCGCGCATGCATGCGTTATTATATAGTTACTAGTCAACAGTATTTAAATACCTAACAATATAATTTTCATTTACTTTTCATAATCTCCAATAGCTTTTACATTTGTGATAAACTGTCACACTGTCACAGACCCATTATGAAAGATTAGGAAACAAGGAAGGATTACACGGACCTGCTCTCATTATTGGGGAGACTTCGGAAGACACCCATTCCCAAAGAACATAGAGACCTGACGGCTCTGAAGTCTCCCCACACTTTGTAACCCTACTTCCCCTATTAAAGTAAAAATCATGCAGCCCCAAAGCTCCAGACATATCCCAACCTCGAGGGATTTCAAAAATGACAAGTACTAGCCTTTTAAACACTAGAGTCTTTAGTGGCTGGGAAGGGAGGACTTCTGGCTGTGTCTCATTGGTGGTAAGGTGACCCCACCTTGGCTTCACCTGGGCTCTGAGATGAGTTCCTGCTTAGAGTTCTCTGCAGAGGTGGCCGTGCTCTCCTAAACCCAGCTCTCACGGGCAGTGGCTCCCGCAACCCGACCCTGGCTCTGGCTTTGGCCTTGGCCCACATCTGAGTTCTCTTTCTCACAGCCCAGTGATGACCCCAGTCAAATCCCCATCCTCTAGGTAGTGGACAAAGGTCTGGTGTTTAGCTCTCACACAGGAACTAAACTATATATTTACTTATTAAAAGTTTTCAAAGGAAGATGCACGCAGAAAGTATAATTTACTTTTAATATCTTTCTGCCCAGTACAGATCATAATGGGATTTTAATAAGTAAAAACCAGCAGTTGGTTAATGGGCATCTGCAGACCTTATCATCTCTGGAGGCTAAGAGAGGTCCACTTTCAAAGCAGAGGGCACGTCTGAGCTGGGCTAAGACTGAAAGATGCTGGCTAAAGGTTTCGTATGCAACTCTGAAAAATTGCCTATTAAAAATGTTATGTCCTATTTGGCAACAAAATACTGTGGAATTTATAAAACAGAGATTAAAATCCAGCTATATTTAGTCTACACTTAAACTTCTAGGTTCATGTAATTAGATGCCAACATTTTTTAAAAAATTAATCTTTTCATTCCACGAAGCCAGTAGCTCAGTGGGCTGAAGTACCATGCTGATGAACCTAAGCCTGTAACTTCCATCCTAGAGAAAGATTCAACTCTACCCTCATAAACCAAAACCCAAACTCTAGCTCCCCAAAAGCTCTATCTTCCTTCCTGCGGAAGAGGCTAAAAGAGCATGAATGGCTCAGCCCAGCTGCCCTTACCACTAGAACACGCCCAAGCAGCAACAGCAGCAAGGCATGGGACCAGAAGGAGGGCAGCACCTGGATGCTGGAGATGTGGCCTTGGTCCTGCTCTGCCACTTACCAATCTCTGTAACCTTGACCTTGACAATCAAGGCTGCTCAGCTTAAGTCTGTACATTGAGCACATACTGGGAATGTTAAAATCTTCTTTGGTGTGAGTTGTTGTAAAGATCAGATGATACAATACATGTTTAAGGAGTTTGGAGATTTGAACACTCCATGTAAACAGAAGGGTGCATACTTAATAACAATGGGCCAGCGGCAGCATGCTTGCACTCAGGAAAAAACAAGGTGCCGTTATCATAATGATTAGCATCCCTATATTTTTCACAAGCATTTCAAGGCACAAAGACCTCCGGCCTGCTTGCTCAGGGATGTTCTTCACTTAAAACCATTAGCCTTAAATATGCCACCATTGGCACCAGGTCGCTTAGTGCTAAGGGGTCAAAGCTAGAGCGGAGGAAAATTTTTTTCTCCTACTCTTCTAGGTTCTTTGGCTGGGCTAACAACATAAGAGACATAGGCAGATTAATAGGAGAAAGACAAATTTAATTACATATGCAGGGGAGTTCACAAAGACAGTGAGACTCAAGGGCAGGTGAAGCAGCTGAGGCTCATATGCTGTCCTGAGCTACGGAATGGGATAGGGATCTGGGGCTTCAAAGTGTAGGAAGGGAATTCACAGGGTGATTAAGAAGAGCAGACGTTTGGCCATTAGAAGTTTGCCCTGCCCTGCAGATACGTCTCTCAGATAAATATGTTATCTCTGGGGATAGCTCTTTTTCTGGTACAGGCCCCCTGTCTAAATTCTTTGAGATAGTTAAGTCAGAGGGAAAAGTTTTTCCTGAGTCTGCTGGATCTTGATTGCCTGCAGCTCAAAATAATCCACATGCCAAAGTGGCATCTTTGGGGGGTTGCACATTCGGCCCCCCTTCAAAGTTATGGGTTCAACACTCACATGGACTTGTTGATGATGCCTAACCCAGACACCTGATACAGGCTACAGAAGATCCTGTAGGGGCCATGTGGGCGGATCAGGGCAAAGCAGCCTCTACCACAACTTGGTCCGATACCAACATCTCACCTTCAAATCGCCGTAGCCCTTCCGCTCAGGTCCCCTCTTATCTACAGAGTACAGGTCACCTCACCAAGTCCTTTCCTTATAATGGGGGACTGCTGGGCGGGCAGGACCAGAAAGTGCTTATACTGGTTTAGTCATTCAACTCGTTTAAAGCAGCCTACTAATGTTCCAGAGGTTAGAGTCTTGGTGATGCCTAAGTCTTTGCAGTATTACAACCTTCATGCTTACAGACTGAAAAAACAAACAAGTCTTTAAGATGTCCTTCTTCAAAAATGAGCTTCTAGTCACAAATGAGAGATGGGAAGCCCCGGGGGGGGCGGGGAGTGAGCAAAGAAAGGGGTGTGTGCTTTTTCCCTCCATGGGGCTGCTAACCCTCTTTTGCTTAAGAGCACAGTGAAGCCTCAGCAATCCCCAGGGTTCCCGGGCCCACATCTGTTCTGGGTTATACATAAACACCATATAAAACAGATTCTTTGGAGGTCTGAGCAAAGGAGAGTGAGCGGGAGTTTGCACTCTCTAGTGCTAAGGACTTGAGTCTCATCGCTAATAAAAAGGTCCTCAAAGCCTCAGTTTAATAACCACCAAGACTTCCTGGCTGCCTGCCTGTCTTCCCACCTTCCTCCGGAGAGGATGCTGAAAGCATCTATAAGCTGCCCTAGGCCGGACCAAGAGGGGGAGGGTACAAAAAGCCGGCTGTTGTGCTGGCAAACCCGCATGTTTGTAGGATGGAGGTGTGTGTGATTCCGTGTCTCAGAGTCAGAAGGAAAGGGTTGAGGGGAGAGACCCCATTGTCCCCTTCTCCTAACACACTTCTCAGTCTTTGCTCCATCAGCAGATCCCAAACCCAGGGTCCAAATTACCACCGTCCGGGGCATATGCCTCCTCTTATCCGCGGCTGTACTGTTTCTCCTTTGTGCTCCCTTTTCAGCTCTGCCTCTCACCCACATCCTATTCAGGGCCACTCCTGCTCATCCTAATCTTCTCACTCATTTAGCACAACTGTTAGGAAAATGTTCACTACAAAACGAACATGTACAACTCAAAAATGACTGTGCTGGTACAATGCCTTGGGTGGGTGGGGGGGCCTCTAGAAGAACGTGCTCTGCAGACAAGCGCGCTAAAGAAATGCCTGACCGAATGCTGAAGCGTTTCATTCTCCACCTGGGTTGGTGGTGTGATGATTTTGAGACAGCCGTGCCGGACAGGTCCCCACAGAGGCAGGCCCACAGCCTTGACAGGTGTATACTCTACATTCCTATGGTGACACAGTATCTCAAGTGATAAAGCCCAGTAGGTTGGTCACTCGGGCAAAAACAAAAATGAACCGCTGAGGCAAAGAAGAGGCAAATCCTTTGTCCTCGGGAAGCATCCAGTCTTAGAATGACAGTCCCTAGCCTCAGGGGTCCTGCTTACAGTGCATAGCCATCATATTACGTCCTAAACTAAAACCCATCAGCCTGGCTTTTTAAAAATCATTCTCCCGCTGGCTCCCTCCTATGCCATGAACTCCATCTTACGAGTCTCCAAAACAGATTCTCCACTCCAATTAATGAACTTCATTCTTGCACAAGTGTGGGCCCTACGATCATGCCAGCCCACCCCCCAATCATGTAAGACCTCTGTCTGTCCTTTCCACCATCTGATCTTTCAAAATGGGTTCGGCATTCACTTCAGGGACTATTTCCCCCAGCTGATCCCACTGAATGCGGGTGGCCCGATGATTCTTCATCTCTGCAGAATTCATGTGTTCGTCTCGGGCTAAGTTATTTCTTCAGACTTGTTGATGTGCTGTTCCTTAGCAATTCTGAGCTACTTCATCAGGTCTGAGGGTACGTGGGACTCCCCACCTCACAGTCAAGACATGGATCAGAGAACTATAACATTTCTCTTTTTATTTCTCCCAGAATCTAACTTAAACTCTGAACTCGGGGGTGCTCAATGAACCCTGATCAACTAACTGCCTTCTTTTCCTCATCCTCCTTTCTCTGACTCATTCATTCATTCCCTTCCTCTTTTCCTTGACACTCTATATACACAAAAGAGAATTCTCCATCTGGAAAGCATGGCCTCCTGAGTAAATGTCCTTGTTCACGTCTGCCTCCACCACTTTCTTCTCTAAAGAGCTATGGGGTTTGGAGGGTGATATTTACAAAGTCAGACTAAATCACAGATGCCAGCTGGAGGTGCCCCTAAGTGAGGGGACAGCTGGCAGGGACCGAGAGGTGGGACAATTAGCAACTCCAACTTCCCCAGGAAGTTGCCAGAAGTACCCAAAAGGGAGATTTAACCAAAAAGCAAAACTTCAGCGTTAAATGGTTTTAATATTAGAGCACACAAACTGGGAGGTTTAAGATTTGTGATATTAACTTCAAAAGCCACAAATAAAATCCTGGACATGCTCCTCAGGACCAGATGCGTGCGGGGGCGGGTGTTCACGAGGCCAGCGGGAGTGTGGCTTTGGCCCTTCGCTGGATCGCTTGGCTTCACTTTGCTCACAAAATCTCTTCCTCTGCCGTGAACATCACTTCCAAGTCCGATGCGCACTTTGGCCACAAGAAAAGTAGTGAGCGGTCAGGACCACTGTTGGACATGAATGAATGCACACACATACATACACATACATACACACACACACACACACACACACACACACACACACACAGAGTACCTCGGAGCACAGGGGAGAGTGGAGTGTGGATGGGGAAGCCAGGGTCACAGATTTCAGTGGTCTCTTTTCCAGGCCTTGGTTTACAACTGGTAAAAGTTTCAGGGCTATGGGACAACTAGGGGTGAGGTCTATATAGTTTGGAACATTTGGGACATAAGCACGAATGGTCTTGAAGTTATGATCAATTACAACAGTGTGCTGCTTTGCTGCTGGTCTCTGCTAAAACAGAAAGATCTGTCTTCCCTAATGGATTTTCAGGACACGGAGCTCCTAAAACCATAGCTTATGCTCCTGAGTTCCCCATTCCCCCCACTTCTCTGCTGCCATGAAGCTAACGTATGAACTAACGCAAAATGCCAAGGAGAGGGTTATCTGAAGGAAGCCTGAAGTGAATCTTGACTCAAGGTGACAAATCCTTTCCTAAGAGCAAATTTCCACCCCACCCCCCACCCCACTCCCAGTTTATCTGCTTCGTCACTTCAGACATACATATTCTGGACTTCCTTAAAAAGTAACAGTCATTGGTAATAAAAATGTTCAGCTGAGTGGGCCACAGATGGGTTTCAATGCCCAGAAAGGGAGAAAACTGGGAGAAAATGCCAGCAGGTATACAGGTACCTTTTTCAAAACACTGCCATTGAAGACTGTTTTCAGGAGGAAGAAAAATAAAGGTCCCAGGCAACGAAGTGCTGTTTAAAAAATAATCAGACGCAGACCTACTAGAGAATGGACTTGAGGACACGGGGAGGGGGAAGGGTAAACTGGGACGAAGTGAGAGAGTGGCATGGACATATATACACTACCAAATGTAAAATAGATAGCTAGTGGGAAGCAGCCACATAGCACAGGGAGATCAGCTCGGTGCTTTGTGACCGCCTAGAGGGGTGGGATAGGGAGGGTGGGAGGGAGGGAGATGCAAGAAGAAAGAGATATGGGAACATATGTATATGTATAACTGATTCACTTTGTATATGTATAACTGATTCACCATTGTAAATCAATTATACTCCAATAAAGATGTTAAAAAAAAAGAAAGAAATTATCCTAAAAACAAAAATCAAAGAGAAATGGTTGCTGGTGGTAATAAAGAGGCTGCTGCTCCCTCTCTGGACTGAACTCAGTACTGACAAATCAGCTCTAACAGAACTGTTCCGAGTGCCTCTCATTTATCATAATTATGATCCACAGTCCCTACCAGACATGATACCTTTTAAGGCTGGGCACTGGAAGAGAAAACTGATAATGCTTGGGTCTGGGCATGAATGACGATAAATCTGCAGCAGCGTCCAACAAAACCACGCCAGCGCAACACTTAATGGAAACAAAGCAAGAGCATCATCCCATGCCCGGGAAACAATGCCCCATAAGCATTTTCCCCTTAATGCAGCGAGAGCCACCCAGATGACGCTGCTTATTCAGAAGATGCTATGGTATAATTGAATGAACTCTTGAGTGCCCATTTAGAGATTAATATTTTAAGAGCTAGCATTTTACAGAGACAGTCTAAGGATGACATTCAATGTGTGCCACAAAAGGGAGTCTCCTGTAGATTAAGAATGCCACCGTTTATACAATAAAACCATACAAAATCCAAAGATGTCGGTCATGGAACTGGATATTAACATGGTCATCCATGTTGGGAAACAGTCCCTTCCCAAGGGTGGGAGAAAGACGTAGACCGTCAGAATGGGATTTTGCTCGCCAGGCTCCCTCTCAAGTGGGGTCGAGGTGAAGAAAGAAGCTTTGTGGGCTGGAGAGTACTATGCCTGACTTTTACCTTATCCCTGACAAAGGCGGGCAGAGAGGATGACGGGAAATCAGGTTCTCTCAAGCAACCTGTGGCTAATACAGCTGCAGAGAAAAGCCAGATCTTGAGTCTGAGCCTGCAGAGAGGCAGCTGGGGTCCAAATGAAAGAAGTGCTGTTGCCAGCTCTCCCCTCCCACACCACCATCTTGCCTCCCGGTAAAAGAGCAGACAAAGGGCTTCCCTGGTGGCGCAGTGGTTGAGAGTCTGCCTGCCGATGCAGGGGACACGGGTTCGTGCCCCGGTCCGGGAAGATCCCACGTGCCGCGGAGCGGCTGGGCCCGTGAGCCATGGCCGCTGAGTCTGCGCGTCCGGAGCCTGTGCTCCGCAACGGGAGAGGCCACAACAGTGAGAGGCCCGCGTATCGCAAAAAACAAACAAAAAAAAAGAGTAGACAAAGAGCAGCTCCCAAGCAGAGTCATTCCGTGGAAGCCAAAGGGGCAAGGATGTCCCCTCGGAGCTCCTGCCTGTCTGTGGAGTCTCACTGGCTCAGGCTATAGCCACTAACACAAATCTAAGGCCCGGTAACCAGTCCAGCAGGTCTGGGCCTCCAACATCATCAGCTTCCCTAAGGAAGGAGGAAAGGACGTGGAGGACATGCAGTCTATTTGGGTCATGTGCCCAAAGTCAAGGTGTAGGGCAGGAGGTAGCTGACTCTCGGTTTACTGTTGGCGCCTTAGGTGGCACAGATGAGGAAATCTGTTTTGAGAACTCAATAAACAGACCCTTTTCAATTCCATGGCCAAGTCTAGGAGACAGGGAGCCCCCTTCTAGAATGAGTCTCTGGAACCTCCCGAGAGAGAGGGTGCCTGCCCATGCTGCAAAGCACAGCACACACGGGCTGTATGGCCGTGGGCTTTAAACAGCAGCTCCTCGTAGGGAGTCAGGAGCCGAGAACCATCCAGGGGGATGCTGGAGTGGACCAGATGGAGGGGACAAGCAGTCTGCTCTTCAGAGTTCAACTCTGGGGCCAACATCCCCACCCATCTGGCTGTCATCACGTCTGCGACAATTTCCTGCTGTGTCCCGGTCATGACTAGACCCCTGAGGCCTCAGGCTGGACTTGAGGGCACTGCCTTAAGTGACCTCTTCCGGGAGTTTCAGGACTGCAATTCTCAGTCACTTCAGTCCTCAGTGTTCTAGCTCCTCGGCGAGAAGTTTGCTGCGAGAATGGAAATCTCTCCACCGCACTGGATGTCAAGGGTGACTCCCCAGTCACACTGGCAACAACTCACTCCACAGACAGCCTTGGGGCGGGTCTGGGGCTTATGCTCTGCCTCGGCAGCACCGGCCCCTGCACGTGTGTCTGCCTCTGATGCAGCTGCGGAATCCAGCACCTCCCGTCCTCTCAAGGAACCCCTCGTTCTCGGGGGCTGCCCTGTGCAGTGACAGGTGCCCAACACCAATCTCGAAGGGAGCTCGCATCAGGGTCTCTGCTGAGCCCCTCAGGGCTGCACAGCTCTTTGGAGGACCCGAGTCCAAAGTCCCTCGGGAGTAAGACACCCCATGGCATCACACTCTGAGCAGGGCACAGGACCCTGCCAAGGCAATGCCACCCTTTAAGGGTACAAAGCATATGAAACTCTAACGGAGACTCTGAGTTGCACCTGTATAACCTGGTATCACGTAACTGTACAGCGACTGTCCACTAGACTCAAACCAAGGGACTCCTTGCTCCCAAATCATGCATGTGTGTATCTGCTTTTGTGAAAGGAACGTGCCTATAAAAAAAAATATGCCCACTAGCTACTACAGTCTAGGCAGTGTTAGAGACACTGAGATAATAAAAAAATGAATAGAAACATCCTGCTGCCTGGAGTGGATGGTCTAGCGGTAGAATTAGACGTCTAGAGGTACAGTTAAAAACTGCACATCAAGGCAGAAGGAAATACATGCAGCCTAGAGATGTAAATAGCACGCACGTGCTGGGGGTGTGCAGGGGAGGGGGGAGGGGGAAGGTCTGTAGAATGGTCCCCAGGGGAGGGTTTATAGAGAAGGCCACACCTGAGATAGAGAAGGAAGAGACTACAGAGAGAAGGGGGGCTCTATTTTGCCTTTACTGACTAGTTGACATCAATTTCAAGTTAACACTAATAAGGCTGGCAAACTCTCCCCAAAGCCAATGTCAGAGGAAAAAGTTTATCATTCCCTTTTTAAATCTCTCAAGGAAAAAAAAAATCTTAAAAGTTGACAAATCTGGGCTTCCCTGGTGGCGCAGTGGTTGAGAGTCCGCCTGCCGATGCAGGGGACACGGGTTCGTGCCCCGGTCCGGGAAGATCCCACGTGCCGCAGAGTGGCTGGGCCCGTGAGCCATGGCCACTGAGCCTGCGCGTCCGGAGCCTGTGCTCTGCAACGGGAGAGGCCACGACAGTGAGAGGCCCGCGTACCGCAAAAAAAAAAAAAGTTGACAAATCTTTAGAAAATGTAATCTTACATTTCCCTTTGGAAAATCTAAATGGCAGGCTACAGAGAGATATTTGGGCACATGACACACGAAATAAAATGAGGCTTTCTTAACGAGTTACCTGGGAACCAAGGGCACCTAGATGTCACACGTGGATGTTAATGAGGCTGCCTGGGGGGTGAGCCTGGCTTGGCAGGCAGCACCTCGCGTACATGCCAGGATCTGTCTCTACCTCCATAACCCTGAACTGCTGTGACCCAGGCAGGACCAGAGTGTCAATCTAGGAGATACACTATTTATAATCCACGTCCAGTTCACCTCATAGGATTGTACATGATCATCAGATAAGGCAAAAGGGATGAAAAGAACTGAAAATTAATGTAAAACAAATGATTATTATACTAACAGTATATAGATAATAGTATATTAGGATTACCATTAGCCATAATAATCAAGGAAGGAATTTCCAATGAATTAAATATTTTTCTTAATAAGGAAGAGAGAGAGAGAAAACACTGACTGCTCACCGTAAGGCGGGCACTGTGCTGAACATTTTACATGTTATTCAATGTCCTAAACTACCCAGGGAATCTGCCCACTCACCCCGTTTACAGATGAGGAAAATAAAGCTCAGAGAAGGTTATTTACAGCCCCAGTCAAAGAACTGGCAGACTAGATCTATGTTGCATCAGAGTACAGGACCCAGATCAACTGGTAAGAATCACAGGGAAGCATGTTCTCTTCACTCTGAGCTGTCTGAAAGAAGAAAAGGAGCACAGCTAATCGTGGAGCGGTGAAGGAGAGTCAGGTCTGCTTCCAAAAACGCATGCTCTTTTCACTAGATCAAGTGGTTTCCCCACGATAACTATAGACTCGAGGCATAAATAACCTGTATGCCTAACATTAAAAAGATAGTTAAGAAATATTAGATTAAATATTATCTATCTTTTGAGCCCCAAATAGGTGTCAATCACCATATTCAGCGCTTTCTACAGCATCTCATTTGATTTAGATGATACTTTAGCATCTTTTGGTCATTTCTGGGAACCTAAATTATCTTTGTAGCAGCAAAGCATGACAGTTCTAGATAAGTGTCCAGATCGCTATGGGATGACAAAAATCCAGTGAACTTCCACTCAAATAAATCTGGTAGAAATGTATTATAACACCTCAAAGTCTAGAGGTCAAGGACAATCCCCTCTTGTTGGCACAAAGGACCCTGGAGACAGTAAGGATCTGAGAGCTCATCTTGTGTACGGATCCCCCTGTACTATACCCACAACCAGAAACCATCCAGCCTACAGCTCAGCACTCTCAGTGACCAAGAACTCTTGGCTTTTTGAAACAGTCTTTTCTACCCTTTTAGGACAACTTAGATTGGAGAGAGTGTGCTTCCCTGTACTTTTCACTGTTGACCCTGGTTCTCCTCTCTGAAGCAACATTTTGAACATGGGTACCGGGTCTTCAACTGGCAGCCTGTCAAATATCTGATGAAGGTTCTCATGTCTCTCCAAAGGTTTGATTTTGGACACAACGTAGCCTCAGTTTCTTTATCCATTCTTTTACACCCAGTTCCAAATCTCCTGCTATAATTTCCCTTCTTCTAGATATTTCCTCATTTGTCCGTGTTCCCCTGGGATTGTGATACCTGAAATAGACTGCACATTTATGGAATGACATGAATAGTGAAGAAGAGACTCGGAATACCGTATTCTTTTTCTAACCATATATTCATACCATCAACAAACATTTTCTATGCATTTACTATATTCCAAGTACAACAATTAGCAGTGGAGACATTCAGGAACGTGCCATGGAAGACTGCCCTCAGAGAGCTTACTAACCTATTATAATGATGAAGCCCGTTGTGACATTTATTTCAAGGCAGCCTTATCTCATACCAAAGTCTGCACCTACTATGTTCCTGAGAAAGTCAAGACCATCGCATAAGAGTGCCCTCACTTCTTTCCTAACCACATACGTTTTTATCTCTTTCGGTACCTATCCACGCATTCATTTATGTGCCCACAGTGGAAGAGATGTCCTTTCCATGACTAAGGCTACCTCTGCTCTTTTGTTCTATCCACTTCTGACTCCTGAGGGACCATGCTCCATCAATTACCCTGTATCCTTATCCAGCTTAACTGAACTGGTTCCCTCCTTAGCACAAAGACATATTTTCCAGTCCTTCCTATTTTATAAACACCCTTCTTTTACCCCGCAACTTCTACTTCTTCAACTTTGATCCTAACTACTTTTCTTCACAGTCAAGTATTTCAAGATCCTTGAAGGAGCAGCCTACACCCAGTCTCTAAGCTCCCCCACTCCCAATCGATCCCTAACCTGTTGCAATCTGACTTCTGTCCCTCCCCACTACATTCAAACAACATTTGTCAAGATCATTAATGGCCTCCAGATCGCCAAAGCCAATGAATATATTTATATCTTCCTCTTACTTGTCTGCTATATTTGGCATTGCCTGTGTCTTGCATTTTCCTCTTTTGATAAATTTCTGCTTTATGTCTTACCGTTACAGCACTACTTATGTTCATTATAGAAAATTTAGAAACAGATATATAAAAAATTCAGAAATAACCACCAATGACCTTTTTGTCTACATTCTCTCTGACATCTTCCTATAAATACACATTATGTACCACTTTAGGAAACTGCTCTGTTCACCTAATCTATCACGAGCATCCTTCCGTGTCTCCACCTTCCTTATTCACATTCTTTCCTCCCTTGGCTCCAGTGAAACCACTGTTTTTGTTTTCCTTTTACCTCCAGAGCCATCGCTTCTCAGTCTCCATCGCAAGCTTCTCACTCTCTGCCTCGTTCTAAAAGTGTCAGCAGCTTCTCAGAGCTCCCTCCCTAGACCTCTATGCGCTCACACTGGGGGGCTGCACTGGCACACTGACAAAGCTGTCACTGAGTGTGGGTTCATCTATCACAGCCAGCTAGTCTGCCACACATAGAACAGGTAAACAGAGATGCTAATATACAGAAGATGCTCAAGGAATATCTGCTACACTCATCAGAAGGCAAGAGGAAGGGGGAGAAGGGCTCTGGTGAGCAGTACTGCTGCAGACATGACTTTCCCCAGCAGTAGACCCATCTGAGGGCAAGGAAAAGAAGAAAGAAGGGGTGAAGGGAAAACGACAGAGAAGCACCAAAACCAATCTCTCTCCTTCACACCTTTGCTGAGAGCTGGATCTGTCACGCAGTGGCTGAGAGGCACTACCGAATGGGCAAAAAGAAGCTCCCAACCGGCCCCTCGGGTGGTCAGCCCCCAGCAATCCCTGGGCACAGGTACCCTTGGGAGGTGACCCTGAAGAAGTGCTCCCTGTATTTCACTCTAGAACCCTGCCCACCATGCCTCCCACCTTCCCACCCACTCTCTCATGAACTGCCTTCCACTCCCCGACCCACCCCAGCTTCACCTCTCAGCTCCTTCCCAGATTAACGTCATTCAGCTGCCACACCCAAAGGACAACCCCTGACCTCCAACACAATATTTTTTTTTTTGCTATTCTTAAATTTTTATAACTATACAAGTTTTCAGTTGCTTCATTTTCTTGACTACAGTTGAATGCCATAGGGTTGAGACCTAGTCTGTTACTTGAATCTACAGTCCCAAATGCCCAGTATACTTCCTTATTCCCTCTAGGTGCTCGCCACAGGCAGAATCACCTGACCCAGGGGCATTACCATAGGAGCTTAAAGTGCAGTGGCTGAGAGCGTGACTCCTCCCCTGGGTTCTCATTCCACCTTCACTTACTAGCTGTGAGGCTCTGAGTCTCAGGGTCCTGACTGGTCGAGTGGAGGTAATAAAACCCACCTCATAGGCTTGTCATAAAGATGACCTGGGATACTGAATGTAAAGAGCTCAGGACAGTGCCGGGCATACAGCAAGCACCCAATAGATGTCAGATGTCAGCTGTGACAAGGAAAACACACCTGAGAAGAAGACAAGTGAAGAGAAAGCAAGAGAGCCGAGTCCTCTCTCCAAAGCATTATGTCCTCACATCCACAGCAACTTCACAATTCTTCACCCACGCCCACCCTCTTCACCCTTAGTGATCGGATTGAAAAGAACTTCTACAAAGCAGTCTTTTCCTTATGAGCATTACATGCCTTAATAAGCTGGATCAGTGGGAGTCCCAAATGTCAACAATTCAGATTAGAAAAATACACATTATTCCCAAGTACCCTCTCTAATTAGTGTTTACATGATTTGTATGGCTAGTATATTTTACACTAAAGGGTGTTCTAGAAATAGCAGTAAATACCCAATGTCCTAACAGTTCAATAGCTAGCTAAAATTGAACTGGCTTATTGCATGATATTTGTGAGTTGTAATCCTGTAATTAAGGCTTCATTAGTCCCTGCAATGCCAGGGCTCTGTAGTGGTTGATTTAATATGATGAAGTTTGTCATATTCAGTTAACCTGTCATATTCGTTCATTCACTCATGCATTCATTCATTGCCTACTTTGGGCACCCACTATGCACCAGGCACTGGGCTAAGTATTGGGGATATACACACCTCAGTGATGTCTCCCTGAAAATGTCATGGCACCGGATACCTCTTGTTTCACCATCTCTAGGTGAACCTTCATGAAGGATTTATTAAGTGGCTTTTAGGTATCAGACACTGTGCTGGGCACGATGAGAAATATAAAAATGCTAGAGACACACTCCTTACCTCCATGGAACCGATGACCTGATTGATAGACTAAACAATCACTGCTTGAAAGAGACAGCAGTGTGAGTGCCTCTGAAAGACGAATAACAATTAACGTTCATCCAGTACCTTCTATATGCCAGCCACCTGGCTGGGCACTTGCCACATTTAAACCTATCAGGTAAGTTAAAAACTTCCCATTTTCCAGAAGAGGAAAACTACTCAGTGTGTTTAGACTTGGACTCAGATCTGTCTCTGAAACTGGCATTTTGTCGCCATATCATGCTAACTCTTAGCTCAATCTCTTCGGCTAAAACTTATTTATATAAAATTTATGCAAAACTAGGTATAGAATGGCTCATATTTTAAAATTACGAACAGATTTATTTTTAAGAGTTCTTAGTCTTTTAATCCTATAAACTCTTTATGACTAAACCAATAGCCCCTCTCTCTGCCCAAAAACGTAGCCCATGATCACCCAGAAGCCATAACAAGAGTCAAGAGCATAGGCCAGGAAAGAAATTACCTGGTTCCACAGGGCTCGTCCCAAACTCAGCTGGGGACTGGAGTATGGCAAACGATTCTGTATTTAAACTAGGAAAGAGGGTGGCCACTGTCACCATATCTCTCAATTCTTTCTTTGAGAAAAGGTTTATGAAAGAACCTTGTAGAGAATCTGGCCCTCAGTAATGATTAACTTCTGCGATGGACTGATTTGTGTCTTCCCTAAATTTATATGTTGAATCCTAACCCCCAATGTGACGGTATCAGGAGGTGGGGCCTTTGGGAAATAATTAGTTCATGAGGGTGGAGCCCTCATGAATGGGATTTGTGCCCTTATAAAAGGGACTCCAGAGAGCTCTCTTGCCCCTTCCACCATGTGAGGACACAATGAGAAACCAGCGGTCTCCAGGTGGAAGAACACCCTCACCAGAACCTGACCATGCTGGCACCTGAATCTTAGACTTCCAGCCCCCAGAACTGTGAGCAGTAAGTTTCTAGTCCACCCAGTCTATGGTATGCTGTTGTAGGAGCCCGAGTGGACTCAGACAGCTTCCTTCTGTCTCCATGGTCAGTGTAGCTCAGGGCTTGGCATTTCTTAATCTGCAAAGCTTTCAAAGTGAAAAAAGAAAAAGGAAAAAAGGAATCCACCATGCTGTCCCCCGCTCGCGCCATCTGACAATGTCACTGCTGACCTTTTTCCACTGGCTCTTTCTAACCTGCAGTGTCAGCGCTCTGCACCACAAACATGTCTCAGAACAATCCCATTTGGGGAAAAGCAACCAAGTATGAGAGAGGCAAGACGTCAGATACGTTCTCATCCTTTCTCTCTTTGTTCACATTTCTAAAAGAGAACAAGCAAGAACTAAATTTAATCTTCAAGAACTAAATACCAATTCGAAGGTAGGGCCTACTCCTTAGAATGGTCCCAGAGAGAACCTGGAGGCCTGAACACCTCAGTACTGAGTATTTTCACATGATTCTAAAGGTTCATGAGAAAGGAAAGCACAGGAAAACTTTACAGAGTGGCGGAGCTACGAGGTGGGCCAACCAAAAGAAACAAACATTGGATCCTACCAAATGGCCTTTTAGGGCCTTCTAATGTCATAGTGGACCAAAGCTCTCACTCCCCTGACCATTACCCAAATTATTTCAGACTCATCAGGTTCTCAGCCTTATTAGAAATATTTCTGGGTAGATATGCTATAATTTCTTAGATAATAAGTTATGGAGCCTGGAACGTATTTTTTCACTTATAACACACACACACACACACACACATACACAAAATAGCTTCATTTTCCTGGTAGCAAAATGACTAGACAGCTGAAAGAAGGAACAACATCTACATAACTCATGGCAGAGCTGCCAGCGCAGCATCACAATCAAATTAAATCCTGGGGCTTCCCTGGTGGCTCAGTGGTTGAGAGTCTGCCTGCCGATGCAGGGGACACGGGTTCGAGCCCTGGTCTGGGAGGATCCCACATGCCGCGGAGCAACTGGGCCCGTGAGCCACAGCTACTGAGCCTGCGCGTCTGGAGCCTGTGCTCCACAACGAGAGGCCGCGATAGTGAGAGGCCCGCGCACCGCGATGAAGAGTGGCCCCCGCTCGCCGCAACTGGAGAAGGTCCTCACATGCACAGAAGCGAAGACCCAGCACAGCCAAGAATAAATAAATAAATAAATAAATTTTAAAAATATATATATATATAAAATAAAATAAAATAAAAATTAAATCCTGGTTGGTTGAGCACATGTAGACCAGATCTGAATTTCTGTCTCTGACCTGTGGTCCCCAGGACCTTTTGGGGGGAAGACCTGGCCATTTTTGTAGATGGCAGAATCCTGCAGCCAGAAGATGTGGCTTTAGGAGCCAGACAGGCCTGGGTCCAAACCCCAGCTCCACTACTCCAAACATCAGCCCAACTCTGCAAAGAGCTAAAAGCTACATACAACGGGTGCTGAATAATACATGCTGAATGGAATTAAAAATTAGGCCTATTACTAAACCCTGCTTCACATTAACCTTTTCTGACAAACCTCTCCTCTAGCACTTAGGATCCACTCCACTGGTTCAACAGATAGCTACTGAGCACCCAATATGGGCCAAGCAGACAGAGATTAAATTGTTTATTTAAAATTGTGAACAAAACAAAGTCTCTGCTCTCACGAAGGATTCTGGTGGAGGAGACTTAAATAGGTAAACAAATGAATAAGTGAAATACTTAGATCCATAATAATTTTGATTATACTTTTGTTAACAATAATTAATTAACAATACTTTCTGTGAAAAAATAAAGCAAGATAAGGGGCTAGAGTAGGATGACGTAATTTAGAATCTCACTATAGATGACACCGTGTTATTCACTACTCTTTCCTGTATGTTAATCCATGTCCTGAACTAGGAGATAAACTTCTGGGGCACACACATCATGCCTATAAATTCTTTATTCTCTATGACATCTGTTAGAGTGTGAAGTACACAGCAAATGTTCAGCAAATTCCTATCAACTGACTAAAACTGAACTGGCTAAAGAGGATTCCTTCAAGTTAGAGGTTATCTAATTCCATGAGTTACTACTTGACATCATTATGAAACAAACAGGAACTTTACAAATACAGTCTCCTCACTATTTCCAGACTAGGAGGTATCTTATATACTCCTCATCCTTACAACTGATCTGATGCCAAGACAGAGCCTAGCCTTCCATTTCAATTTCTTTGGGCACCTTCCCCAAGGATGTCCATCAAACCACATACCAACCATCTGACCCCAATCTATGGATGTCTAATCCTGAGAAAAACCTCTTTCCTCTGGAGCTGCTCTGGAGCTATGAAGAAAAGAGCCTTTCCACATGGAAAGGAAAGTATTTTCCTTCCTCATTTTGCCTAAACATGTGAGCCCTTTCAATGAGGAATACCTCAAAACTGACCAGGGCTTCCCTGGTGGCGCAGTAGTTGAAAGTCCGCCTGCCGATGCAGGGGACACGGGTTCGTGCCCCGGTCCGGGAAGATCCCACATGCCGCGGAGCGGCTGGGGCCGTGAGCCATGGCCGCTGAGCCTGTGCGTCCGGAGCCTGTGCTCCGCAACGGGAGAGGCCACAACAGTGAGAGGCCCGCGTACCGCAAAAAAAAACAAAAAAAAACCCTGGGGCTTCCCTGGTGGCGCAGTGGTTGGCAGTCCACCTGCCGATGCAGGGGACACGGGTTCGTGCCCCGGTCCGGGAGGATCCCGCGTGCCGCGGAGCGGCTGGGCCCATGAGCCATGGTCGCTGGGCCTGCGCGTCCGGAGCCTGTGCTCTGCGGCGGGAGAGGCTGCAGCGGTGCGAGGCCCGCATACTGAAAACAAACAAACAAACAACAACAACAAAAAAACTGACCAGAAAGCAACAAGAAAAGAAAGTAACTAAATCCATTTCCTAACGCTAAACAGCTTTTTTCCCTTCCCTATTCCTTTTCCCTAGCAATTCTCCCACCAGAATCACTGAACACTAAAAAACCACTCAAGCCAACAAAAACAGACCCAAAGGCAAGTCCTGGCAGGTGGCAAGTGTCTGACCTTTGGGACAAATGCATCCTTTGTGTCTGAATAAAGTAGCAAGAGAAAGAAACACAGGGTCAGCCAAGTAGGAGAACTCTGCTGCAGCACTCTGCAAAACAAAGTCACCAGCCTTCACCTAAAGCTCCCACTATCCTGATTCCTTCTGTAATATTAAGAACCACCTAATATTTGTGCTTCGTGAGGCACATTTCATAGTTTTTTTTAGCTTTCACCCAACTACCATTTGTTGAATACCTTCTAGTAGAAGGTCCAGTGTTAGGTGTTATAGGATATTCAAACCTGAGTAAGAAGAAAGCCTCTGCCACTTGCAATATGGTATTTCCCCCAAATACAAAGTGGAGTCAACCACTGTTATTACCTAAGCTGAAGAAAAAATCCTTGGGGATCCAGGCCCATGTGAAGTGTAGCCACTTGCCCAAGACAGTTGAAGGTCAAGTAGGAACACTGCCCTTCTGGCCCTCCTAGAAGATGTGTCTGAACGCTCATGTAGACAGTGTCACCTGGCCTGCTCTACCTACATACTCCTGTTCACCCAAATAATCAGCTAACACCTTTCCCACTTCTTCCCTGACAGTAGCCAACAGATAACTGGCCCTGGGTACCTACTACCCAAGCAGGAGGCAGTCATTCAGAAATGTGACTTGGGTTATGATCTCAACACTGGGAAGATTACAAAACTGCTCAACTCTCTGAACCAGGGATTGTGGAGCTGGAAAGGTAGGGAGGGGAGGTTGGCTCATCTGGGACTCACCTGTCATCTAAGGAAACTCTGACATCTGTGGGGGTATTTACTATAAGGAACCAGTCCTTGACTCATAAGAAAGACCTTTCTGTATCGTTTATCCAGCAATTTGCCAAGTGTCAGTTAATAGCGTAATGCATTTTACTCTTTAAATGAACTATATACTCAAAGTTGGCCCCAGCAAATACAGCCTCTCTTCCTGAGGTCTCTTTCTCATGTATGAGTCTTCAGTGTCACTGGGCTTTCTCCACACTCCTTCAACACACTCAGGGGTAAGGACTGAGTGTGGGCGACAACCAGCACAGTCTGTAGGAAACCTCACATGAATTTGGCTCCCATGCCCCTCCAGCCACAATGCTGCACCCTCCCTCATGTAAAAGGATGAAATGCCTATCTGGCTCTGCAGGAGGTCACTGACTTTGAGCTGTTTTCCTGGTGGTACTAAATTATGGTGAGTCTGATATACTTACTCTCCCAGAACAAATCATACCCATTTGTGAGCGACTGGCCAGTTTAGGGGTAACATCTGTGGTCAGCAAGTTGCTATTTCGGGGCAAATTACATGAAGTTAAATTTCACAGTCTTGGTCTCATCAGTGCCAGTCTGCAACTCAAAGAGCTAATCGACAGCATCTGCCAAGCTGCAATCAGTCTGACGTGGGCACGAAAGCAGAGCTGTCGTGTCGGACTTCGGGCTGCTTCTGAGCCTGCAGGAATGGTCTATGTGTGTATCAGTGGAAGGAAAGGACGTGCAGGGGTGGGAAGGTGAGGACAGGAAGGCAGTACCACGTGTTGGTAAGATGGCAGGGAGGGCAGCCCCCAGAGTCCTGGTGAAGCAGCGGGGAGAAGTGGGAAACAGGATGGGTGAGGATGCTTTTCCATATTCGTGCACTTAACAATGTCTGGGGCTGACCACAGATAACGCAGGTAGTGATAAGCAAAAGGGACACAGTGCTGCTCTAGTAGAACTGCCATTTTCGCAAAGATGGAGTCAAATTATAGAAGGTTTAGGGGTTTTGCTTGTTTTAAGAAAACTAGGTGAAAGATACCACCTAAGAGGAAACTCTCTCTGAAGGCTGGGTGACATGAGGAGGTGGTTGGTGGGACTGTGACTTGCAGCTGCTGCCCTGCCCCCCGACCCCGCCCTATCCCCACCCCTCCTGAGAGCTGGGGACTAGCTGAGAAAAAACAGGGGTGAGGGATCCTGGGCATATATCCAGAGAGAACTCTAATTTGAAAAGATACATACAGCCCAATGCTCATTTTAGCACTATTTACAATAGCCAAGACATGGAAACAACCTAACTGTCCACTGACAGGTGAATGGATAAAGAAGATGTGGTACAGGGAGATCAGCTCGGTGCTTTGTGACCACCTAGAGGGGTGGGATAGGGAGGGTGGGAGGGAGGGAGATGCAAGAGGGAAGAGATATGGGAATGTATGTATATGTATAACTGATTCACTTTGTTATAAAGCAGAAACTAACACACCACTGTAAAGCAATTATACTCCAATAAAGATGTTAAAAAAAAAAAAGAAGATGTGGTACATATATACAATGGAATATTACTCAGCCATAAAAAATGAAATAATGTCATTTGCAGCAACATGGATAGACCTGGAGATTATCATACTAAGTGAAGTCAGTCAGACAGAGAAAGACAAATACCATATGATATCACTTATATGTGGAATCTAAGGTATGACACAAATGAACTTATCTGCAAAACAGAAACAGGCTCACAGACATAGAGAACAGACTTGTGGTTGCCAAGGGGGAGGGGGAGTGAGGGAGAAATGGACTGGGAGTTTGGGATTAGCAGATGTAAACTATTATATATAGAATGGATAAACAACAAGGTCCTACTGTATAGCACGGGGAACTATAGTCAATATCCTGGGATAAACCATAACAGAAAAGAATATGAAAAAGAATGTATATATGTGTGTAACTGAATCGCTTTGCTGTCCAGTAGAAATTACCACAACATTGTAAATCAACTATACTTCAGTAAAATAAATTAAGAAAAAAAAAGACAGGGGTGGGGGGGAAGGAAGAGGAGCAAAAGTGTGGAGCAGACCAAACCCTCTGCAGATGACAGGGCTGAGCCTTCACAAATTACGTTTTCAAATGAAAACTGTCATTGCAAAAAAAAAAAAAAAAAAAATCAGGTGGAAGGAAGGGTGAAAGAGAAAAGAACAAAGATGGCTGCTCTTATGAAAATAGGGACTCCAAACATCAACATTAATAAGCAGATTTACTGGTGGGAAGAAATTCTAATCAATACCTATAAGGCTCCGCTGGCCCACCTTTCCTTGCTGGCTTTAATAACACTTCCCGGCCCTTATCTGATTGGAGTCCACACACATGCTTACTAACGAGGCCACCAGCACTGAATTTACTGCTAGGCTTCCACGGGGCCCAACAGGCATCATTTCTGTCCCTGAGTGCCTGTCAACCATACATGAGTCTCGTGCCATTAGTTCAGTTGGTTTGTTGGTTAGCCTCTAAAGGTTTCGACCCAGGTGTCTGATCACGGCCACACTGCCGAGTCCTGTTATCTGACGGTTATCAGGGATGGCATGTGAAAGACTGGCTGTGTAAAACAGCACCAACTCCCCCACGAAAACAGAAAACCAGAGAACTTCTTCTGACAGTGATTGACTGATGGCCTCTTCTGATATTTCCCTAATGGCCCCAGGTATTCTACGTCATCCCCACCCTCCCGGGAACTCCCACTGATGGGTGCCACTTCCTGAACAGGATCTCAGCCCAATTCCAGGACTTCTCAGGCCATGTGACCTACAACTCCAATCTCATACATGAATTAAAACTAATCTCTTTCCTGTTGCCCCAGTACAGGCAGGAATTGTTGTATGTTCTACTGGCTCAGAGAGAAGGGGAAGCGGGTTCTGTAAGCACACGTTTCTCCTCCCCCCGTGTGTGCTTCACTTCTGGTGTCAGGGTGGGATCATGGGAGGAACAGATAGAGAGAGCTCGTCTCAGGTGAGGGCTTATGACAATGAGATAGTCCCCTTTCTGTGGCCTGTCCCTGTTTCCTCAAATTGGCTCGTGGTTAGTTTTTCCTTGTGGCAATGTGTCCAAACGCCAGTCTTTTGTGGCAAGCTTTTATTGGTTCTTAGGAGAGACCCCCTCCAGAAGGGTCTGGGTGTGAGGTGTCCACCCTAAAGTTCACCACGGAGCTCCCATCCATCCATCCTCTGGTCTTTCTCAGAGGAGGCCCAACCCATACCTTCTTGCTTCTGCGACCCCTTACCTGGTAGACAGCTTTCCCGGCAGAAGAGAAGATGCCAGCAAGACGGCTCAAGCCCTGGCGCCTTCCAAGAGGCCCGTCCAACAGACATGAACCTTGGGTATTCTAGCCTTACCAGATGGCCACAGAGCAGACTGCTGGATGGCAACCCCTTTCCAGACTCTCCATTTCTCCCCTGACCCCATCTCCAAACCACAGCAGCTCTGGGATTTTGCAAACCTGGTGGCTCGACAACTTTCAGAGGTGAGGTAATCACTAGTCCTGATTTAACTGAGGGGGAAGAGTTTTGGGCACCCCCAAATTTTATGAGTTATTTTCTTGGGATCTTCCTCTCTCAGCATCAGAGAGGGGAAATACTCCTTCTCCTTCCCCCAGGGATAGGGAATGGAGGAAATCAAGAGCATCTATTTACAAACACCTCACTCCCCCGAAACCCCTTTCCTCTCTTCTGGTCCCTTAATATTGGCAGGTAGGTGGCGGGAGGGGGCACGTAGGACTGCTTCTCTGACTCAGGACTTTCAATAATCCCTGGCAGCCCTCTGCACTTAGAATGTGGGGTTCATTGCCTCTTGTCCCAGTTTTGGATCTTCACCAGCTTCCCAGAATAAAAAGAAAACTCTCTCTTGGCATCACATTCCAACAGTTACCCACCCTTAGCGCAGATCTCCACTGATCACATGGGGCACCTTGAGGAAGACTAGATGGTTCCATCGAAATCCATTCCTAAGGACAGGAAATCCAGGAAAACCCACCCTCCTGGCCATGCTTTAGGGATGGCATCTCCCCGCTTAAAGGACCACAGCACCTTTACAGGCTTAAGCTGAAAGCTACCCGCTTCCTCCCCAGCATCTCCCCTACACACAGCAGCAATGCACTGACACACATGCTCACGGCACCTCCGCAGACCCACACACACAGACCCATGACTCTCTCTGCGTAGAGAATGGTGCCTTCATCCCCAAAGCCAAATCTCAACCTTCGAGGCCCAGACCCTACACTGAGCTCCAACCGAGACTTCACTCAACAGTGAAATCACTCCCTCGGCCCTCAGAGTTACAGCATCATCAGAGCACAGTACCGAACCAAAGCTTGTCTGCCAGGCCAGGAGAGCAAAGCAGCAAAATGAGGCTATGCCCTTAGCTGAATGAGAGTAGAGAGTGATGATTTTCCTGGAAGTCATTCATTCAACAGTATATTTGAACCCCTACATTATCATAAACACTCTAGACGGTACTGAGGATACAGCAGTGAACAAAACTCTAATTACACAATTATAACAGTGGGTTGTCCTCGTCCTAAAATTATTAACCTAAGTGTTTTTACTGCTGCTGCTGCTACTATTACATTCTCTGAAAATTCCTGCTAGAAAAATCACAGGCACTCACTGTCCCCATCCCTGCCCCTCCACACACACTGCTCATAAACGCCGTCTGCCCTCGGTTTCGCTCACTCACTCACTGCAAGGCTTTATGTGCCCGTGATATATGACAACATAAACGGAGCCTGTTTCAAAAGCCTCCTCTTGAAACTTTCCATAAAAATACACATCTAAGTGATGAATATTTTATCCAGGGGAGAAAACAATCTCAGGGCCATTTCTAATAACACGTTAACCCCAGACAGGAGTAGGAGGGAGCTGGAGACTAATGAGGTGGATAAGTAACAGCACCAGGAGAAGGCAGGGCCGGGGGCGACCAGAGGGGGAGAGAAAGAGAGGAAAGGAGGCAGCGTGTGGCCGCAACAGCCCCGTCTGCAGAGGAAGAAACCGAGGCCCACAGAGAGGTGATTTGGGAAGCTCACACCACAGGGGACTAGGCCAGTCCTGAACGCCAAGATGTTTAACCCTGGCCTCCGAGAAGAGCACTGTAGGATGCTCTGCGAGCAGGTAGCAGGTGTAGGGACGGAACTTGGAGGGGCCCGTGAAACCCCATAGGTAAGCGAGCTGCCACTCCAAAATGCAGATGGGTTTCAGCCTCTTTGCCCTGCGCATGCTCTTGTGTCTAAAGTCTCTCTCTTTTGCCTTCGTGGGTGTGTGTCTATCTTCTCCATGATCCTGGAAGCAGCTCGATAGAAGGAATAATGTCCCTCCCCTCCGCCTGGAAGGTTCCTGAGAAGAGGGAAGCTGTGTAGCCTCTCTCCACCCCAACCTCTCTGGGAGCCTGTGAAGTCAGAGTGCAGAGAGGGGCCCCAGCTGAGAGCTGAGGAAGAAGAGGCAGCAGGGGCTGCCAGGCTCTGAAAATTCACCAGACTTGGCCCTTCTTGCTGTGGACCGAGAAGCCAGCCTCGGTTCCCTGCTTGTGGGCAGCCCTGGAGCCCCTGGGGGCAGGAAACCTCCACAGCTGCCTCTGGAAACCTGCCTTCCTCTCCTCTCCTCAGCCCCTCAGTCTACTGGAGCAGTAAAAGATGCTGCAGACAAGCACAGATGGTTTACAGTCGCTGGAATGAGAGGGAAACTGCATTTAGTCATTCATTCAACCTGCGCTTACTGAGCCCAGGAACTGCAGCAAATGCCGGGACAAGAAATGGAGGAGGTAGAGGAGACCTGCCCCTGCACTCATGGAGCTCACAGTCCTACAGAGAGGCGGGCAGGGGGTGGGACGGGGGCGGGGACGGGCAGCTATGGTCGCACAGAAGCCAAGCACAAAGGAGGGCAAGAATCACCCTGCGGGGGGAGAAAGTCACAGACACGTCTCAAAGGAGTGCTGACGGCGACAGGACACAACCACCACGACCACCACGTGCATGTGTTTTCCTGGTGGATAGCTGAGTCTCTCTCCAGGAGCTGCCCTCAGTCAGAGCTACCAAGGGCCCAGCCGCTTCCTAGAGGCAGCTGCATCCAGTAACTGGTCAAGAGGGAGAGGGCTGTAAAGGTCTAGCCTCTCTGTCTCAACTGTGAAGAGCGTCCCAGCTCCAGAGCTACCCGTGGGGCTCACTGAGGGAGGCCTCTTTGTGAATGACAGCAGCTCAATCTTCCCTTTGCTTAAACCCGCTTCCCGCGCTCCCTCAAAGGTGTTTGTCCAAAGAGCACTTCCCAGAAAAGAATCTGCACTCGGGATACTGAATATAGTTCCCTGTGCTATACAGTAGGACCTTGTTGTTTATCCATCCTGTGACAAACCATAATGGAAAAGAATATGATAAAGAATACACACACACACACACACACACACACACACACACACACAGAGAGAGAGAGAGAGAGAGAGAGAGAACTGAGGTACTCTGCTGTCCAGAAGAAATTAACGCAACGTTGTAAATCAACTATACTTCGATAAAATTTTTTAAAAACCCAAAGGGGAAAAACAAAGAATCTGCACTCAAATCTCCACCTTGGAATCTCTTTCCCAGATAACCCACTACCTCAGCCAGGTACAGGGCACAGGCAGAGGTTTGGGGGGAAGACATCTCTGAAGGAGGTAAGTCTGATGCATAAATAACTTACATTTTAAACAAGTAAAGCACTAATTATTTGTCAAAGATGAAACTTTCTCCCAAAGCACTCAAAGTTATGAGACGTCTGGAGGAATCTATACGGAAAATTCTAACGCCTGGAGGAGTTCTCTCGAAACCTAATTCCCGCCACCTGCTTCCCTGTGGACCCTCTTCATTCTTCACAACCCTGTTTATCCACAGAAAACAAAATGTTACCGCTGTCACGAGGAATACAAATGGGGGGAAAGCTGCTCTGGAGGCAATCAATAACGCCGAGGGAACAATGTCACTGCAAACTTTTTATTTTTTTTTTTTAACTGCTGGTCATGAATTTTGAAGCAGAAAGAAAGGAAACTGAACTCTTCACATTGTAGCTGACTGTCAGTAAGGACAGCCTGTTTCCCTATCAGAGTCTAGTTTCGCCACTTTGCAGAAAAATCAGAGCTCAGGCATAACTGAAATGGCCTTGAGAGTGAATTAAAAAACCAGCTTCCCTTTCCAAAACTTCAACATTACAAAACCTTCAGGAGCTCAGCCATTCTGCAAAGCTTGCACACCTATTTACAAAGGTAAAAGCTTCTGCGAAGTACCTTAGTTACCAGAGCAGCCTGGGAGACAATAAACCAATTTGTTTTCCCCTCCATAAATCGTTCATAATGTTGCTATGACATTTAAAGTTTAAAACGGTTTTATGACTTGAGATTAAAAAAGAATCATTCCAATAAATTTCTTATAACCGAGAGGATTCCTGGCATTTTGATTAAGTCGTTCCTTGTGATGATAAAACGGTATCTTGAATAATGAAGGGGGAGAGCATTCATCACTTTAAAGTCACTGGTGGCTGGTCCTGGAAGCCAACAGCCCAGCTGCCTCTCCTCGGGGATTACACAGAAACACAATTAGAAAAACAAACTACCCATCTTCTAGCAGGGTTAGAATTTTCAGAAGAATTACTAACTCTGAGCTGTCTCTAAAATGGTGCAGGATCATCAGAATGGGGACAAGGAGGGCTGGGCGCCCTCCTTCCAGCTGGTCATGGAATAGGGGTGGGGGAGGGCAAGGGTTCTGGATCTTGTCTCATGGACGACACTTCCACTGGGGGTTGCGGTAGGGCAGCACTGAGAACCTCTGCAGGCACTTAAATTTGTGCAGTGGAGTATGCGTCACATCATACGAGGAACCCAAGACTTGTGAAGAGTCAGGACATCGCTGCTGAAACCCACACTCTGGCTAACGTCAGGATTCTTGACACCACAAGATGTGTGCATGCGAGTGGTGTCGCTCTTCAGAAGACGTCCTCATTCCCGTTGAGAAATCATCACTTCTGAAGATGAGACAAGCCACTGAGAAGTAAATGTTGGGTTTCAGTGGGGTTAAAAATATCTTTTTCACCTCTCCTCCCCTACCCCACTAAGCCGTTCCCGGCAGGGGAGAAGGGAACTGAAGCAGCATTTACTGAACGCCTACCACGTGCTCGTCGCTGTGCTCAGAGCTTTCCATCATTTAAGCTGCAGAGAAATCCTGAAGTAGATATTAATATCACCGTTTCACAGTTGAGAAAACTGAGGTTCAGAGAGCTGAAGTAACCCACCCAAGGACACAGATTGTGGAAGGCAGATTCCAATCTCAAGAGAGTGCTTTTTCTGCTGTACAGACAGATCTATTGCTCCAACGTACTTCTGGACGCACACATGATAACCGTGGCTCGGACAGGCAAGTCACCTACAAAGCGGTTAGAAACCCAAGCTAGCTGAAGCATAAGTCGATGCTGGGTTTTGGATTTTAGAAAAGAGAGAACGCCTTGTGGCTGGAAGAGTCAAACAGCTTTGGAGAAGAGCGTGAAACGTAAGCTGGGCGTGAAGGCAGAGTCACGTTTAGACGATGAGAAATAGGAAAGAAAACACTTCAGGAACCAGCACAAAGGCCTGTGCTGGGAATTGGGAGGTGGGGACTGACAGTAAATTTCCTCCTCGTTGGCCGTAATGAGGCTTTCGTACATGCGTCCCAGGATAGACGATGACTCATTATGCTGTTTTAAAAGGCAGAATGTGAGGAGTGGGGTCCAATTTAATAAGAATAAAAAATTGCATTTATGGATATCTTTTCAAACCTTTCCCTTCTTCGTTTTTATGCTGTCATAATGCCACAGGGCTAACAGGGCACGCATTAGACCGCTCAACTTAAAGAGAGGAAAAATGAGGCGTAACTGACCCACAACTGCCCCAGGTGAATGGTGAACCTAAAACTCAAGACTCATAACTGCCAGGCCCTGCAGGGGCATGGATGATTTCCCATGAAATGGCCACAGAGAACTGACCAGAGCTCTGGGTTCTCCTCCACACACTTTCCTTCATACAGTTTCACAAGTTCAGCAGCCCTGCTGGCTTACCATGGACTTCCTAGAGGACCAGGGACTCTGAATATCAACGCCCACACAAGACCACACTCTGCTATAGCAGCAACAAAGACCCAACACAGCCAAAAATAAATAGAATAAAATAGATTAATTTTTTAAAATAAGACTTACTATTTTCTAAGCCTTGTTGTATATATCCTTCGTATATAAACAACAAAACGCATTCCCTCACTGCCAGTGGCTCAATACTGACCCTTCATTCTAAGAACCTAAGCCTCCGTTGAAAAAAAAAAAACAGAGATGACATCTCATCCTGCCTCCTTCACCCTACTTTCAATAATAAAAATAACAATGAAAACAAAAACAACGATAATACCTAACTTAGCACTTTGAATGTATTATGCCATTTGACCCTCACAATGACCCTGTGAGGTAGGTACTATTATTAATCCCATTTTACAGATGAACAAATTAAGCACTAGATGCCCAGGGCAGTCAGTGGCAGAGCCAAGACTGAAACCTGGGAGTCGGGCTCCAGGGTCCATGTTCTTAACCACTGCACTGCCATCTACCACCTGGGAGGCCCCGCCCAATGAGAGGCTGGTGGCAAAGCACAGAATACCTTCCCCCTGGTGAGCGGGGGTCTAGAACAGTCTGTTGCCTGCTCCCCAGTGCACCAAGGAGAACCAGAGCCCTGGATGTGGCATGGGCATCAAGCTGCAGCCTGGCTCCTGTCTCCAGCCTCCTCTACCCACCTTCTCACTGGAGTCCCCTGCCTCCTACTCTGGGGTCCTTGGCTTGGACCCTGATTCCCCCTTTCATCCATTTGTTCTTCATTCATTCATTTGTTCGTTCATTCATTCAACTTACAAATAACTATTAAAGATTTACTATTTTCAGGATTTCCCTGGTGGTGCTATGGTTAAGAATCCGCCTGCCAGTGCAGGGGACACAGGTTCGAGCCCTGGTCCGGGAAGATCTCACATGCCGCAGAGCAACTAAGCCCGTGCACCAAAACTACTGAGCCTGCGCTCTAGAGCCCGCGAGCCACAACTACTGAGCCCGCGTGCCTAGAGCCCGTGCTCCGCAACAAGAGAAGCCACCAGAATGAGAAGCCCGCGCACCTCAATGAAGAGTAGCCCCTGCTCGCCACAACTAGAGAAAGCCCGCATGCAGCAACAACGACCCAACACAGCCAAAAATAAATAAAATAAATTAATTTAAAAAAAAAAGATTTACTATTTTCTAAGCCTTGTTGTAGGCTGGGGGGACACAGGCTTTCAAAGCAGCTACTGTTTCTGTTAACCCTAGCATCACGTCCCCTTAAACAGAGCCCCAGAAGCTCTGTACCTCCTCGCATCTGCCCCAGCACCCACCTCGAGAACACCAACGCAGGCCACAATCAGGCCTGAGTTCACAGTGGCTCGCTTGGCTTTAGTAACTGGGTCAGGCCCTTTTCCCGGGTGTCTGTGGGAGCTTTCCCCAAGTTCCATGAGGGGCACCAAGCAGATGGAAATGTTCAAATAAGACAACAGCAACTCCCGAGGACGGCCCATCACTTCTGGTGACAGTAAGCACGGTGGGATACGGAATGAGAGAGCAAACGCAGCTCTCTCCTCAGTCTCCCCTGAAAGCTTCTTGGACTCTGTTTCATGTAAACACCATCTTGCCGCTAGGTTGTTTTATACTCCTTTTATGTGAATAGTTTCATATGGTGACTTTTCAAGCCATCGCACTTCAAAGCCAATTTGCTGAGCTCTCCACACACACTTGGGAACCAGCACCTGCGCGGTGTGACACACCTGCTCAAATAGCCCAGGTTCAGTAAAGGCTATGGGAAGTGGGTCCCTGAGGGAGGCTCTGGAGCCCCTGGGGCACTTGGGCAGATTTATAAAATAAAGCTATCTGGGGGGAAACTTGGGAGTCTGAGTCACCAGAGGCTTTAGAAGAAATGAGGTTTTCACAACTCACTCAATCGTATTCCTCACAGCTCCCAACTCAATGTTATATACACAGTGGGGGTCCGCTAAGTCTAGAAAATAAAAACAGTAACTAGATTACTGGAGTATTGCTAAATAGAGGCCCTTCGGGACCTGCCTTAGTAAGCAGATAAAACCAATGTGCCCTCATCACAGCTAGCAAGAGCACTGCTCAGGGGCCGCGATCCAGATTCTGAACGGGCTCACGCATGCCCCTGTCATTTTCTGTTAATACTATTAACAAGTCAAGTAGCTTGCTTCTTCATAGAAAACTAGTTCAAATTTCTGCTCAGGCTGTCCTCAGATTATGAATCAAATATTTTTTTTTCTTGCAATCTATTAAATTTAATTCTCTGTATTACATTTCAACCCACACTGCTATCTGCAGACCAGTGAGGCCACCTGGGACCATCTGAAAGAGTCCGGAGAAGTCCTGACCAGCTCAATTCAAAGCATCGTTATCTATCACTTCCCTCTAACTAAAAGCCCCAAGCCATCTTTGACTCCACTCTCCCCTCATTCTTACCCATCAAGACTCATTCATTATCAAGTCCTATTTCTCCCACTTTCGCGATTTTCTCAAATCATCCCATCCGACCCCCTCCCACTTCCACGGCGAAGATTCAAGCCCTTCTCACTGAGGGCGCAGATCATTGTAACAACCTTCTTACCTATCACTATGCCTCCATCCTTGCCACCACCAGCCGCCGCATACTCTCCATACTAAGACTGGGCTATCGTTTTAAAAATATGATCCTGTTAATCCTGTGTTTAAAGCCATGCAGAGGCTCCACAGTGCCTGGGTAGGGTTAAGCCCCAGCTCCCTGGCCTGTTCCTCAAGCCTCCCCTCTCAGCATGAGACAGGCTGTGACCTGGGACCCTTTGCTGCAGTGCTTGCACCTGGACAAACATCTCCTCAAGCAACAGAATACAAAGGAACTATAAGGGACTAAAAATAAATGCGTGCATGCACAGCTGGGGAAAATTATGGACAACAAGATACAAAGAGACCCAAACCCCAACTACCACTTCTGAAGAGCTGCGGGAGGGAAAGCACCTTGTCGGAGTAAAAGCAGGGTACTGCGCATGTCCCCGGCACATACCACCACCAAAAGGGTGGGAAAACGACCTAAGCCCCGCCTCTGGCCCAACCGTGGACACACGCCTACCCTCACCCCATATAAAGAACCAGCTCGCTGCCCCTGGGCAAGCAGGCGAGCAAGGGAACCTGTTGCTTATTTTCGCTTCCTTGTGCTGCAGCAGGGGGCCCCAATAAAGCCTTGCCTGAATTTCTTGTCTGGCCTCTTATCAATTTCTCTTGATTAAGGAGGCCAATAACCCAGGTCTGTAACAACCACAGTCCTCCACATGGGCCTGACACCTCTGCTCCAGCCACAGTGAACCTCGTTCTCTCCAAACACACATTCATCTTCCCACCTCTGCTCCCACGGCTTCCTCTCCAACAATGCCCTCTTCCCCCGCCCAGCAGGCTTAGCAAAATCACACTCAAATCTTCACATCCAGCCCCTGTGTCACGTCTCTGAAGCGTTCCCCTGGCTTCCCCAGGCTGAGCTGATGCTCCCTCTTCTGTATTTCACTGTCACTTTATGTTATCACTGAGCACAGCACTCAGTCACACCACATTCTGGTAAGCTATGGGTCATGTGTGTCCCATGTCTTTTCCATCTGTATATCCCCAAGGAGCAGTGCATTGCCAGGCACAGCAGACACTGAGAGAATGTTAGCGGAACTGATCAGCTGAATCACAGAGTAATTCAGGCTGCTGAGGACCAGGATAGTATAATCTAGGATCAGGCATCTAGACTGAACCTTAAGTAAGAGGAGGAAAAAGAGGAGCGTCAGTGAGAAAACAACATGAACTTAAGTGTACGGTAAATGTCCTTCCTCGTGGCCTTCAACAAATACTTAAAGAAACCTATTAAGTACCAGGTATTGGTGATCTAATAATGAGCACAACCAGACATGATCCCTGGCTTATTGGAGCTTACAGCCCAACAGGGAAATAAAGCAACTGAATCATTTAACAAATAAATAAAAAACTGTAATGAGGCCCCAAAGAGGTAGAACATACTATTTAGAGAGAAGTAATAGGAAGATTTGACTTGAAGATCAGAAAAGGTTCTCCTGAAGAAGTAATGACTAAATTGAGTTCTAAAGGGAAACTTTATTAAGCAAGTGAGAGAGGGATAGTATTCTAAGCAGATGGAATAACTTGTGCAAACGCCTGTGGCAGGAAGGGAAAGAGTGCATGCAAGGAATGAAAGAGAACTCATGAGGCTGAAGTGCAGAGAGCGAGGGATGCACAGCAGAAGTTGAGGCTGGAGGCGTAAGAAAGGTGAGAGGTCAAGAGCAACCTCTTTGCCCTTTCCAGGTCAGTTCAAGAATTTTGTCTTCATCTTCAAAGCAAGGAAACCACTGAGTGTTTAAGCAAAGGTTGTCATGATCAGAACTGTGTTTCAAAAAAGTCATTCTCATTACAATATGGAGAATGGGGTTTCCCTGGTGGCGCAGTGGTTGAGAGTCCGCCTGACGATGCAGGGGACACGGGTTCGTGCCCCGGTCTGGGAAGATCCCACATGCCGCGGAGCGGTTGGGCCCGTGAGCCATGGCCGCTGAGCCTGCGCGTCCGGAGCCTGTGCTCCGCAACGGGAGAGGCCACAACAGTAAGAGGCCTGCGTACCGCAAAAAAAAACCAAACAAACAACAACAAAAAAACAATATGGGGTAGGACTGGGGGAATGAATGGAGGTTGACCACAGAAGAAATTATTTCAGTTGTCCAGAGAAGAGGTGAGAGTAGCAATGGAGATTTGGAGACAATGGGCAAATCTGGGAGACATTAGGGACTTAACAATCAACAGACTCGGTAATGGATTGACCTGGAGGTGAGGACAAGATATCAGACATGACTCCTGCAGTCTGGTACATGTAGCAGGAGAAGTAATAGCACCGTTTACTGAGATAACAACTCTTGAAGAGATCAGATCTTGGGGAAAGGTCATGAGTTGTAGTTAAATATGTTTTGGATGAACCAGGAGGGGGCCCACACGTAAGAGAACTGAACGCTGGAACCCCATCAGACCCTTCTGACTTTTCCTAGATGAAGATATTTGACAAAGTTACTTGACAGGAACCCACACAGTCAAAAGTCACGAAAACTGTGTGCACTGACGGCTACACCCTTCTCCAGGGAGATGCCAAGAGCTTGAGAGGATCCTGCCTCAGGACCAGCGCTGGGAGAATAGAGGGGATGGCAGTGCATACCACTTCCTTCTCTGTCCTTTTATCAGGGACTGGTGTTTGAGAGGGCCAAGGACCACGGAACAGACAGATCTTGGATCTAACAGACAGTTCATACGCTATGTGCAACCCAAAGGCACAGAGGGGAGAACTGTCAACAATGTGTTCTGGACTAACAACCACTTCAGCTCCGAGGTTAAGTGCAAGGTAAGGAAAGCAGGTGTAGAGAAGTAAGGTTGGAAAGGTGACCTGGGGTCCAATATGAAAGCCTCTGATTGGCAGGCCTCTGACCCTCACCCTGTGGGCAGAGGGAGGGGGGTTTTCAAAGGAGACTCTGATCCATGTTCTGAGAAGGTAATGAGGCAGCAGAAAGGCTGGACTGAAAGGGCAAAAGAACACAGGCGATAATATGAAACACAGCGAGAAGACTATTGAAGGGTCCTATGAAGAAATGATGAGAGCCTAACGACAAATTAAAAGAAGGGAAAACATGCAATTATAAAAATTCATAAAACCTGAGTTTAGAAGTGTCAGGAGAGATTATTTGAGCAACCCCTTCAGTTTTTCAGATAAAGCATGAAGAACCATCCCACCCATGAGGTTAGCCCTTCCTGTCACCTTCTCTTCCTATCCTTCTAGTTAGCCTACCTTTATGAAATGTGCTGAATTTCTTTTCCTTCAAAACCCACCTGCTTTTTTTTTTTTAAAGTTCCTTTGTCGTTTCCTGATCATGGACTCACTAAATGTGCTTCCCCCTTCTCAGTCGGACTGAGGTTCTATAGAGGCTTTGGAACAGGAAAATTAAAACCTTTGCTTAACTCTGGTCATTACAGTGAAGTAAATGTAATTTTCTCCATGATGCTTGCCTGTGAGCAACAGTGTCACATTAACCCACCTCTATAGGCAACCACCTCTGAGAACAGCCCCTAAACCTTTTGCAAATGTAGAACAAAACAATTGAAAATACAGAATCACACACATATATGCAATATCTATACAACACATATATGACTTAGGATAATATTGATTCTTTTACACAAAACACTGAAGCAGTAAAAATAGTTTCGGAATTTTATTAATTTCCTACACCTAACACTGGAACGGCAAAAACAGGAAAAGAAGCTAATGCTTTTGCTGGATTGGAGAGAAATCAAGATGTGTTTGTCAAACACAATGACCCCAGTGGGATAACCATGACAGTGGTAACCCAGGGGTAACAGTTCAGTGACAGCAAGAGACATCTAGGCAGTTGGAAGCCAGTCTCCCCCATCTGTTTATTTCCCACCTCCAGGCTGGAGAGGCTGGCAGATGGGAAAGCGGAATAGTCAAGGTCTATAAGGATGCAAAGGCATCATTCCTGTCAATAGTGACAGTTTCTCGTCTTGTCCATCTTGAAACAGTTTGAATTGCACCTTCCTTTGCCACCCAAAAAGTAGGGCTGGAGGCAAAGAGAACAGCCAGGAAGACATCCAGGGGGAGCGGGAAGAGAAAGCAGAGGGAGGAGAGAGACGAATCCACCAACTGGTCAGTTGCCCTGTTTAGACACTGGGGCACTACAGGCAACCACTGAAAAAAACCTTGACAGACTCCCCTAGCCAACTCAGAAGATGATCACCAAGGAGCCGCATGGCTGGCCTGGAATACTGAGCGGACCCCGGGCTGACTCATTCAGACTAGGCTGCAGATGATTGCATCGAAGCTCTCTAAAGTTCCCCCGTGGAAGTGGATATTCTTTTTGAGGACGGTCAACCTTCATGGGTAATGTACATTTTCTCAGAGGGTGGGTTCACAGGTACTGCATAAATACCAATTGTAAGGGATTACCCTAAGCCATCTCCAGAGGCACAGACCTACCCCTGCAGCTCTTCACCCCCAGCCACGTATGCACTGCTATTCAGGGGCCCTTCCACCACCCCCGTGTGGCCTTGATATTACCAAAGTGCCCAAGAACTCAGGTCCTGGAGTTGAACTACTTGAGTAAATGTTCGGCCGTTTAACCTTATATAGTTACTGACACTCTCTGAGCTTTCTAACTTTAAGTGGAGTAATAACAGTACTCTCTAACGTCAAAAGGATGTCCTGAGATTTAACTGAAATAACACATACAAAACACTCAGAAAGCACCTGAAACTTAATGAGTACTCAGTAAATGCTGGCTCTTATTGTCATATTTTCTGTGTATTTTGTCAGTCAAGCGGAGTTAAGAGCTCTTTAAAAAGTGAGGAAAAAGTAGTTTGTAGGCTACAGCGAGTGTTGGAATAGGCACAGTTCAACTCATTTTATAGATGAGAAAATTGAAGCCCGATAGGTAGAGTAATTTGGCCAGTTTTATATAGATAGGTAGGGGCAATCTCCTGGCTCCTAAGCCATTGTTCTCTTTAATACACACGTGGAACATGATGTATTCAGGTACAAAAACAGAAAGAAATTAAGATAATAACTTATGGTTAGGTCAATTGACTCATTATAGTGTGAATATGTCTGTAACTAGTGTCATTTAAGGAAAGTACTGGAACATGTGTTATGATTTCTGGTTAGAATGAAAAAACTAGAATTTTCCATAAAAAATGTTCAACTCAGGGGCTTCCCTGGTGGCGCAGTAGTTGAGAGCCCACCTGCCAATGCAGGGGACATGGGTTCGTGCCCCGGTCCGGGAAGATCCCACATGCCACGGAGCGGCTAGGCCCGTGAGCCATGGCCGCTGAGCCTGTGCGTCCGGAGCCTGTGCTCCACAACAGGAGAGGCCACAACAGTGGGAGGTCCGTGTACCGCAAAAAAAAAAAAAAAAAAAAATGTACAACTCAGACGAAAAAGTAATTGCATGTTTCCAAATCATTGTTCAACCCATATTATGTATTGCATAATAATTACTGCTTTCTGGAACTTTAACCATAAAACTCTCTAACTGAACTCTACTGTACTTTACAACCTTGCCCATGTTTTTCATTCCCATCTCAAATCCCTGCTAAAGCAAAAACGAACAGCAAGCAACAACAAAGAAACGAGCCCAATTCTGGTTGGCGTGCTTGTTTAGATGAGCCCAAGAACATAAGAGTGGCAAGATGCCAAGGGACTGAGTGACCCAAGACCTTAGTTTCACAAAGAAACTGAAGCTTGAAAGGGAGAAGAGTCGATGACTTGTTCCATATCATATACCTGGTGGTTTCTCTAAATAACCTTCCTCCAAAACCCTGGATTCTCCCCAATTCTCCCCTGGATTCTCTCTCTTTCCTCTTCATAGTGATTAATCCCAGTGCAGTGACACAAGTTTACAAGTCCCATCTCAATCCCTGGCTTATTCAGAAGATGCAGTGCAGTGGGGTAGAGAGAGGACTCGGGAGTGGAAGGGATCTGGATTCAAATTCCCAGACCTGCTAATTACTGCCTGTGAGACCTTGTCAAGTCTTTAACCTCAAAGAGCATGAGTCTCCTACTCTAGAAAATGGCAATAACCCACCCTCTTTGTTGGATTCACAACATTTGGGGAGACAATGCTTATAAACAGCCTGAACACGGTACCCACAAAGAGCAGGCTCTTAGTAAGTCATTACTACGGTTTTATTTGGAAATGTTGCTCAGTATTTTTTCAAATGTTTTAATAATATAAAGTTTATCTTTTCATTTAAAAATCAACATTTACTCACTGAAGCAAACATATACACACAAACATCTGTGTGGATATGTGGTGTATGAGACAGAGAGAGAGAGAAAAGAAAAAAAAATCACTTCTTGTCCCATCATCAAAGAAAATCATGTCAATATTTTGGTATGTTTTTCCCCAGTTTTCTTCCCAGGCTACGTCGTAGATGTTTGCTACATTGTTGTAGTTATATTTAAATGCAATTAAAATCCTGATGATAAAACCATAATGGAAAAGAATATGAAAAAGAATATATATATGTACAATTGAATCACTTTGCTGTACACCGGAAACTAACACAACATTGTAAATCAACTATGCTTCAATTTTTTTAATTAATTTTTTAAAAAGATAATGCCCTATGATAAACATATAAGATCATTATTTCTCTTATAACCACGCATTCTAATCAACAGATAACCTTTAGCTAACAAAGTAGCCTACACACTGTTAATTCTTAATAAATATTTGCTGAAAATCCTGATGATAAATGCTACCTCAGAGAGAAGCTGCTCTGGAAGATCCTTTATGTCAGATTATAGGATTATTGCCTAAGTTAGGAATAATGATCCCTAACAACATTCTTTACTTTAAAGTTTCATCCTGGTGCCACTGTGAAAAGAAGCACCAAACCCTCCGCCACCTTCTGTCATGAGAGTGGCTAAGACATCAGGGTGGCTCACTAGGTGACGAGTGTCCTCAAGAATTTAGGGATAAATTTAGTATTACGCCTGATGAGAGGCCCACAGAGCAATCCAAACTTTTCATACTTCATTATTATTTGATTTATAATTTTTATTCTACTTCAAGCAACTTTTTCAATTCCAGGTTCCAAGGTGGCACACTTCATAAGTCCTTGATTATCTGAAAATGTCCTTGTAGTAAGAACTTTTCTTGACTGGAAGGAAGAGACACCTGCTCATGTCCAAGAGGATTTACTGTGATGGCACAGGATAAAACTCGAAAGATGAAAGGGCTTCATGGGAACAAGAAAGGAACTGAGGTAGCAACGCTGTCTCCTTTCACGGCCACTCTGCTTCCCTCTGACCCTGGTCTCTTCTCCTGTCTCTCCCCCGATCAGCTTCTCTGCGTCCTCCTAGTTTCTGCTTCTCCCTGAAGGTGTTTTTTTTTTTTTTTTGCGGTACACAGGCCTCTCTCACTGTTGTGGCCTCTTCCGTTGTGGAGCACAGGCTCCGGACGCGCAGGCTCAGCGGCCATGGCTCACGGGCCCAGCTGCTCCGCGGCATGTGGGATCTTCCCGGACCGGGGCACGAACCCGTGTTCCCTGCATCGGCAGGCGGACTCTCAACCATTGCGCCACCAGGGAAGCCCTCCCTGAAGGTTAGTTTGCACGTGGTTTGACTTGCCACGGTGCTAGCAATACGCTCATCCCTGTGACTTCCCAGCTCCAGTCGTCAAACCAACCACAACATTTTCTCTGCTCCAAAATCCCTGAAGAAGAATCTAATTGGCTCGCTCATCGCCATTAGCCAACTCTTAAGTCACAGGTTACTTCCGAGAGATGTCCACTCCTATTCCAACCAGGTTAGCTGGAGATGGCAAGTCACATGGCTCAAGGGCCCACTTACTCCTCAGCGTCCTTAGAGTTGAAGGTGATTCTACGAGAAGAGGGCTTGACCACAGCAGGCACCTCAAAGCATCTTTAGAGCAGTCCTTCCGTTGACTTCACACATTAAAGCAATTCTACTGGATATAAACTTCTCGAACTACCGCCTTCTCCTCTCAGTACTCGGTTACATCATTTCACTGTGTCTGGCATGAAGTGTTACCAAGCAGACGTCTGACATCTTTTTCCTCCTTATAAGCAACCCTGTTTTCTGCTTGGATCCTTATACACTTTCTTCCTTGATTCAGGAATTTTAAAATTATGGCAGACTGTGCCTCCATATGGCTCCCTTTCTGTGTATTTTGTCTGTAATACGGTTAGTCCTTTTAAGCCCAGAAAAGTTTTTCTTTTCTTTTTTTTTTTTTTTTGCGGTACGCGGGCCTCTCACCGTTGTGGCCTCTCCCGTTGCGGAGCACAGGCTCTGGACGCACAGGCTCAGCGGCCATGGCTCACGGGCCCAGCTGCTCCACAGCATATGGGATCTTCCCGGACCAGGGCACGAACCCGTGTCCCCTGCATTGGCAGGCGGACTCTCAACCACTGCGCCACCAGGGAAGCCCTCTTTTCTCTTTTTAAAAATGATTTCTGCTCTCATTGTTCCGGTTTCATCGTCAGGAACCTCAATAATTCTATTCTATATTTACTACTTCCTCTCATGATATTCTACTGTTTTTTCTACATTGTGGAAGAACATCTCAAGACTGTCTTCCACATATGAGTCCATATTCTAAAAGTGTCAATTCTGATCTTAACCATTCTTCAAGTGAATTTTAATTATGTGTTTGCATCCTTATTCTTCCTATAATCCTTTCTTATTTCCCCTAACTCCATTTTCTTCCCTTCTTCTCCTCTATGTATGGCTTACCACTCCTATTTCTTATATACCACCATCTTCTTGTTTCATTCTGAGTAAAGAATTTTTAAAATATTTCTCCTGTTTCTTACAATAAATCACCTTACAGGTCTGCTCTTGCGCTGAGATGTAGGGTGATGTGGCCTTTATTTTATAATGGAATTGTTTTTCAATGGCTAAATATTATTTTTTTATATATATAAATCCCTAGATGAAGGAAATTATATTCAGACTTCGCATCTATCAACAATTTGATAGCTATCAACAAAAACTATATTGCCTTTTACTTTTTTATATATTACATTCAGCATTGTATTTCAGAGATGGAAATAACTCATTTTCATGATGTAGGATAATAGCAGATTATAGCACACAATGAATCCATTCTGATTAAGTCTATATGGAGAAGAGCAAAGAATAGAAAATACATACAACTGTTGAAAGGAAAAATGCCATGTAATATAAAAGATACTCTAATCACTCTAACTATGAAGAAAAGAAAACCACTAAAAATTCTTACAGCATTTAATCACTCAAAAAAGGACCCATAAAATTACTTTCTATAAAATTAATAGATCATGAGAGATTATCACAAGTAACTATATGCCAATAAAATGGACAACCTGGAAGAAATGGACAAATTCTTAGAAATGCACAACCTTCCGACACTGAACCAGGAAAGAATAGAAAATATAAAACAGACCAATCACAAGCCCTGAAATTGAAACTGTGATTAAAAATCTTCCAACAAACAAAAGCCCAGGACCAGATGGCTTCATGGGCGAATTGTATCAAACATTTAGAGAAGAGCTAACACCCATCCTTCTCAAACTCTTCCAAAATATAGCAGAGGGAGGAACACTCCCAAATTCCTCTACAAGGCCACCATCACCTTGATACCAAAACCAGACAAGGATGTCACAAAGAAAGAAAACTACAGGCAACATCACTGATGAACATAGATGCAAAAATCCTCAACAAAATACTAGCAAACAGAATCCAACAGCACATTAAAAGGATCATGCACCATGATCAAGTGGGGTTTATCCCAGGAATGCAAGGATTCTTCAATATATGCAAATCAATCAATGTGATATACCATATTAACAAACTGAAGGAGAAAAACCATACGATCATCTCAATACATGCAGAGAAAGTTTTTGACAAAATTCAACACCCATCTATGATAAAAAAAAAAAACCTCCAGAAAGTAGGCACAGAGGGAACTTACCTCAACATAATAAAGGCCATATATGACAAATCCACAGCCAACATCATCCTCAATGGTGAAAAACTGAAATCATTTCCACTAAGATCAGGAAGAAAACAAGGATGCCCACTCTCACCACTATTATTCAACATAGTTTTGGAAGTTCTAGCCACAGCAATCAGAGAAGAAAAAGAAATAAAAGAAATCCAAATCGGAAAAGAAGTAGTAAAGCTGTCCCTGTTTGCAGATGATGTGATACTATACATAGAGAATCCTGAAGATGTTACCAGAAAACTACTAGAGCTAATCAATGAATTTCATCAAGTAGCAGGATACAAAATTAATGCACATAAATCTCTTGCATTCCTATACACTAATGATAAAAAATCTGAAGGAGAAATTAAGGAAACTCCCCCATTTACCACTGCAACAAAAAGAAAAAAATACCTAGGAATAAACCTACCTAAGGAGACAAAAGACCTGTATGTAGAAAACTATAAGACACTGATGAAAGAAATTAAAGATGATACAAACAGATGGAGAGATATTCCATGTTCTTGGATTGGAAGAATCAACATTGTGAAAATGACTATACTACCCAAAGCAATCTACAGATTCAGTGCAATCGCTATCAAATGACCAATTACCTTTTTTCACAGAACTAGAACAAAAAATTTCACAATTTGTATGGAAACACAAAAGACCCTGAATAGCCAAAGCAATCTTGAGAAAGAAAAACAGAGCTGGAGGAATCAGGCTCTCAGACTTCAGAGTATACTACAAAGCTACAGTAGTCCAGACAGCATGGCACTGGCAAAAACCAGAAACAGAGATCAATGGAACAAGATAGAAAGCCCAGAGATAAACCAATGCACATATGATCACCTTAACTTTGATAAAGGAGGCAAGAGTATACAATGGAGGAAAGACTGCCTCTTCAGCAAGTGGTGCTGGGAAAACTGGACAGCTACATGTAAAAGAATGAAATTAGAACACTCCTTAACATCATACACAAAAATAAACTGAAAATGGATTAAAGACCTAAATGTAAGGCCAGTCACTATAAAACTCTCAGAGGAAAACATAGGCAGAACACTCTATGACATAAATCACAGCAAGATCCTTTTTGACCGACCTCCTAGAGAAATGGAAATAAGGTCAAAACTGAACAAAGGGGACCTAATGAAACTTAAAAGCTTTTGCACAGCAAAGGAAACTATAAACAAGAAGAAAAGACAACCCTCAGAATGGGAGAAAATATTTGCAAAGGAAGCAACTGACATAGGATTAATCTCCAAAATATACAAGCAGTTCATGCAGCTCAACATCAAAAGAACAAACAACCCAATCCAATAATGGGCAGAAGACCTAAATAGACATTTCTCCAAAGAAGATATACAGATTGCCAACAAACACATGAAAGCATGCTCAACATCACTAATCATTAGAGAAATGCAAATCAAAACTACAATGAGGTATCACCTCACACCGGTCAGAATGGCCAACATCAAAAAGTCTACAAATAATAAATGCTGGAGAGGGTGTGGAGAAAAGGGAACCCTCTTGCACTGTTTCTGGGTATGTAAATTGATACAGCCACTATGGAGAACCGTATGGAGTTTCCTTAAAAAACTAAAAATAGAACTACCATACGACCCAGCAATCCCACTACTGGGCATATACCCTGAGAAAACCATAATTCAAAAACAGTCATGTATCCCAGTGTTCGTTGCAGCACTATTTACAAATAAATCACAGCAAGATCTTTCTTGACCCACCTCCTAGAGTACTGGAAATAAAATGAAAAATAAACAAATGGGACCTACTGAAACTTAAAAGCTTTTACACAGCAAAGGAAACCACAAACAAGACTAAAAGATGACCCTCAGAATGTTCTCTGTCTTCTTAAACAAACAAGAGTCCAAGCTCCTTCTCAGGCAATGCACATGAAGAATATAACGAGGTGTCAGCACCCAGTCCATTTCGAGTTTCTAATGGGTATTCTCTGATATGGCTCATCTTTCCTCAGTCCATTTCCTTGCTCATCCAATCAACCAACCAATACGGCACATTAAAATGATGATTTCCGATGTGTTGGCAGGGCCCCTCCGTCTCCGTTCTCACCTCCAGCAGAAATGCACCACTACCAGTCCAATCCCACATCTCCCACTTCCTGCCTACTTAACTTATTACCATCAGAGTCAGTCTCCATATTGATGCAGAAAGAGAGGTGCTTATGAAGGGAGGAGGAACAGAACAACCGTATTGGGACAAAATACAACAGCTATGGACTGGCGGAGGGCAGTTCACTTTTCTGGTGGGGACAGACCACGTGTTTCTAAACTGGTGGAACAGACACCAGGAGAAGGGCGAGGGCACTGCACAGCACGGTATGCAGGAGCCACCGAGTTCCTTCTTCAGACCAGCTCCGTGTGCCATGTTAAAGGAAATTTCTCATTGATTCTTGCAACAAGCTGAATTCCAGCCCTACTTCCCAGTATTTATTTTCATCTCTTCCAGTGTTTTCCAGACATCATCATGGGTAAATGAGTGAGGCTGTATCAGAAGCCAGAGGCAGACATCATTTTAAACTTGAAGCCCTTATAGCCACCTTTTTCGCATCCTCTTTAGGTACAGTTCAAAACCAGACGTGGTATTTTATTTTATAGAAGTTTCTCAACCAAGAGCAATTCTTCTCTCCTCACCCCACCCTCAGGGACATTCTGCACTGTCTCGAGACATTTTTGGTTGTCACAACTGAGGCTACTACTGGTATTTAGTGACTAGAGGCCAGAAATGTTGCTAAACATCTATGGTAGACAGGGCATCCTTCCACAACGAAGATGTTCCTGATCCAAAATGTCACTAGTATCAAGGTTGAGAAATCCTGCTTTATATTTTAGCAAGGGTCCAATTTAGACAGTAGTTCTTGGGGGAACTCTTTGACAGAGGCCTTTGCTACTCTCCCGATCACATGTATTAGCACCACATCCCTTATCTGAACGCCCCAGCTACATTCACTTTCTGTTGATTAGAATACACAAATCCTTCTCCAGCTGAAATGGGAAAGGACAGCTTTTGCCCTCTTTGGTCTTCCCATCAGGTGATGCAGTGCAGGAGAGACACACGATCACTAAAAGCCCCCAGGCCACCAGCAGTAAAGTGGTGCTGAATCCAGCATGACTGGGGTAGACACACAGACAGCTGGGTTCCCCAGTGGGAAATTGGGGCGAACAGGACACATTTTGTCTAATTAGACAAACGGGGTTGAAAGAGCACCGGAAAGATGCTCCGAAACTCATCCTCAGAATACCAGCAGCAGCTTTGAACCAACAGGACTCAGAGCCTCTGGGCTGCATGGGTGGTGGACGGTGTGGGTCTGCGTGCGGGAATGGGCTACATTTATACAGCTGTCTCAGCGCCTTCAGATAGGTATCTGTATACTGAACAGCAGTGGCTTCGGTGATTACCTGACGAAAGCTCTAAAAGTATTTTCCCCAGTTAAAGGGAAGAAAACATTTAAAAAGAACCTCTGCCACTTTAAGAGAACCAGAGCAGTTACCCATGAGGCACGGCTGGACGTGACACGCCGGTACGCCAGGCCTCTCTGCAGCAGCTCTCTCTGAGCCAAGGAGCTGGCTGCTGGCTGAGTAATTGCTGGAATTAGCCTCGAGACCTCAACGCCCACTGCCAACATGCTCTTCTGGGCTCTGTAATTCAGAACCACGGGGGGTAATGCTACTGGTTGCAACGCTCTTAGCGTTTTTACATGTTTTCTGTGGTTGTCACTTTGGTTTGATCTGGAACATTGTTTATTTTGTGTCTTTGTTCTTTGGCTCTTGGAAATACACCCGTGGGTATGCTAGACACAGGGATTCTCCCCACCTCCAAAAAAAAAAAAATCAACCAAAACCTTTGCTGTATTTCCCATGCAGATGCAGCAGAAGGAGATACAGACCCTCACACACATCAGCAAGAGCATCCCTCAAAGTAGCTTCTGTTATAAAAGGCCAGTCCAGGTCTGACGTCTGATGTGTGGACAGAGCTTTCTGTACACGAAGCTGACTGGTTTCCTGCTCTTCTCCCTCCCCCAGCCACAGGGATTCCAGCCAATGTCCAGAGAATCATCAGCTACGAAACATCGATTATTTTTATATATGTTTCTCTTAGATCCTTGAAAGCAGGGCACATTTCTTCCACCTTAGAAAACAGCAAGAGGCAAACGACTGCCACATTATCCAGTCCCTTGTCCCCACAAGATTACAACCCAGTGGGTTAGAACAACGGGCTGGTAATTAACGTTAACGATATTTTACAAGGATACCAAGTTCTTCTGCATAGATCATCTAACCCAGTCCTGCCCAGGGTGAGGATGGGCAGGGGGGCGGGCATTCCACCATTCAAGACATTTATATTAAACAAAGCGCTATACTAGACGCCATGGGTTTTTCAAACACTCAAGGAAAAGCGGAAGGGAGGAAGACCCACCCAACTATATTTAAAAAAAGATAGAAAGAAAATAAATAGTCTAGGATAAACAACAAGGTCCTAATGTATAGCACAAGAAACTATATTCAATATCCTGTGATAAAACATAATGGAAAAGAATATAAAAGAAGAATGTATCTATGTGTGTAACTGAGTCACTTTCCTGTACAGTAGAAATTGACACAACATTGTAAGTCAAATATACTTCAAAATTTTAAAAAATAGAAAAAAAAAAAGAAAGAAAATAAATAGTTTAGATTTGGCTCAGCAAAGAGAGTAGAAAACCAAGTCCCATCATTCAGTTATAAATATTGTCCTTAGGAATTTGTCCAATTCCCCAGATTTCCCACTAGGACACTCTTCCTTCAATATTCCACAACAACTGGGAAAGCTTGAGCACTGGCATTTCTAACCGGCTTAATCTTCCTGACTATGTTATACATGTTTGCTTTCCCTCTGCAACTAGACCACAGGAAATTTAAGCAGTTGCTTACTCTTCTGCCCCCTCGCTGGCCTTAATGTACTCTGCATACAGTGGGAGCTCTGTGCATGGTGAATAAAACAGAAAATCTAGTATCTTTAACTCCAGTCTGGGGCATCAAGGAGACCAGTGTTCTTGGATGGCGCAAGTGCTCACAGGAATCTGTCCACTTTCACCAAGGCACAGAATCCTACAATTACATATGGTCAGAGCTAGAAGAGACCTTTTAAATCATAAGGTATTTTACAGATGAGTAACTGATGCCCAGAAACGTAAAGTGACTTTCCCAAGACCATGAAATGAATGGAAAAGCCAGGACTAGAATCGCAGGGCTCTAAAGCATCAGATGTGAGTACAAAATGTCACAGAACCTAGAGATAAAACGAGGAACCTCTCCCCTCTGCCTACCCTGATAGAACAGAAGGAGACAGCATATATTTGCATCCCATCCCAACTGAGTAATTTGCTTGTGTAATCAGATGCACTTCCTCGGCTAAGTGCTTTCCAGTTCACTGTTGGGCTTAAAAAATGATTAAAAGGTTCAAAACCAATTATCTATTTCCATTTCCAAAATGGATTTTACTGCAATAGACTCTGTATTAATAAACACATACAAATGTCACTCTGTGAAGAACATATTGTCTGCAAATAACCTTTCAATTAGAAACAGACGCTGTGGCTTCCAGCATCTAAAGTGTTTTTAATTGAAATGGCCTGGTTGCAACTGAAATCAGGCTGGAGGCAAATTCCTTCCACTCAGGCTCTGTTCTGAAGGTCTGACCTTCCCTTGGGATTTTATGTTACTACTCTCAAGCACCCGGGATGCACACACAGCCCTCCAGTCCAGAATGTGCTCCTGACTCTGTCCTTTCAATACAGAGCATCCGGTCCTTGCCAGTAAGCAGTGTCCACACTGACTTAGGAGGAGGAAAGGAAACTGTGCTGGTTGCAGTCTATGTGGATATTTCTCACTGGATCCAAATTCAACAAATGTGGACCGAATGCCTATTACATGTTAGACCCTGTGAGAAGTACTTCACGCGAGCTTTCTCTCCTTACCCTTGAAGCAGATCGGATCGTAGACAGATAGATGAGAAGTCAACAACAATGGCCGTCATTTAGGGAACTGCCCCAAGTCTTTCACATGCATTAACACATTTAAGGCAGTATCCTCATTATCTCCATTTTACAAATGATCAAACTAGGGCTCAGACCTAGCACATGGGAGAGGAGGGATTCATACCCAGGTGGTCTGTCCACAGCCTGTGCCTCTAACTTCTATGCCAGGCCATATCTCTTGCCTTCAGCAATAAGACAGTCTACTCTTCTCCTGGGGTTCCTCTTCTTAAATAATGCTGGGGATCCTTTATCCCACAGTCCCTTTATCAACAGGCCAAGGGTCTTCCATATTTTCAGGTTTATGGAACACTCTCAAATACACTCTCGTCTACTATAGCACACGTTTCCCTAAATACCATAGTCCATATGTCACTGGTAAATAGGAGAACAACGTCCATACAAAACACAAATGGTGTCTGTTTATATGTAATTTTTTCTTAGCTTGTTAATACTCAGCCCCAAGTAAAAGCATCTGAACACAAAACTCACTAACAGAGCTGATTACATTACTGTACCAGGTACCCATTCATCCCGCCCCTTTTTCCTATTAGCCTAGTAGAGCCACATGCTCTGTCACAGACAGACATAAGGCACAGTTCTCGAAGATGCAGTGTAAAAGAACATCACAAAGCAAGGATCCACAGCCATCCATCTCAGTCATCACTCAAGTCTGTGTGAAGCCTACAAGCACTTTTCGCCACCCGCCTCTAACCTTGCCTTCAGAACTCAGCAGTCTCTATCCCCCTTCCATCAAGGTACCGTCACCTTTTAAGGTAAAGGCTGGTACTGCCTAGAACATTTATTTCTTAGTAATTCAGTGTGACTTTCCAGTTGAGCTGACATCCTTATTAGGATTCTTGTTTTTCTTCGTGTTCTGGATGGAGTTTCATAGATTTGGGGTGATCTATCCAACTCTCTTTTCCCGTAAGTCCTGTTATCTTTTTATGTGCCATTTTATATAACCTGAGATTTTTCAAGTTTGTGTGCCTCGCATTACACCAGAAACACCTTGAGTTGGCAGCACAACCAAAAGCATGAAACTGTATCCAGTTTCCTCAAGATTCCCATGGTCTCTGGTCAGCACTGAGTTGCTGTGAGGACAGAGCTGCCTTGGCCACGTCCATTTGTATAGTCTCCCATACCATTCAGAGTTTTTAGTTGTAAACAACAGAAGGCACTCTAGATAACTGAAGCAGAAGCGAAATTTCTTAAGGACATTAGGTCACAGAACATCTGGGTGGACCAGTGAATCAGGCTGGGAGATGACGGATTCACCAGAGAGCCCCTGCAGGCCCTACTGCAGATGCTACTGCCACCCTCTCGAGAAACACTTCAGTGGGACGCCTCTCCTGACTGCCTTCTGAATCAAAGTCACCCCTTTGATGCATCTGACTGGCAGAGCCTGTAATATATTCTGGTACTGGCTGCCAGGGAGACGCAGAAAGTGACTTTTTGACTTGTACTTTGAGGAGGTAGAGTTCAGAAGGCCAGACATTTCCCAAAGCCAGAAGGATGTTCAAAAGGTACTTACTGAGTAGCCAGAGGATGGAGCAAATGTCCACTCTACTTAGGAAGCAAACTGTACCCAACTCTTGGCAAACATTGATCTCCTGGTACTAGGCTGGTGCCCTACCAAGCCCCTCCCCCATAGCAAGTCGACCCCTTTCCTCACAGGTGTGCTTGCTTCGATGTTCTGTCTGATGTCCACCAACTCAACAGCACGTATCATCCTCATTGCAACAGACCTTGATCTTGTATGTTGACTAACATTTGGAAACATCCCCAAGGTTCCAAGGCTTATTAACTGGTCATGTTCAAAGGAGTAACATATTCCCACGAGCACACCAGGATTTTGACAATCCCCCAAAAGAAATGATGGAGAAGAAAGTCGCTACCCTGACTCACAGCATCATACCTCCTCCCTGGTACATCAGCAACTCCTCATTCCTACAGACTGCAGGGTATGCCCAACTCCCAGCTCGCTGACTGTCCCTTCACACATTCTTCTCATTTGGGTAGAGGTTTTCTGAATGCAAATGAATCTTCTCTAATTGATATAAAAGTTTTCATCATTTTAAATGTTGGTATTATTAGTATTATTGACATATTAGTGATAAAGATCCTCCCACTCTAGTACATTAATAGGCTACACTATGCATTTTCTGCTGAAGGTTTTTTCCCTTCAGTACATCAATTCCATTGTCTAAGTGAGGACTTCAGATGTGTTAGGATACATATGCGTAAGTAATTTTTAACTACAACTACACTTTCCCAGCAAACTTTATAGTCACCCATTTCCAAGTTACTGCTTAGAATCTGAGCCTGACTTTATTTTTTTTTAATTTTTTATTGAAGTATAGTTGTGTTAATGGTGTTAATTTCTGCTGTACAGCAAAGTAACTCAGTTATACACATGTACATTCTTTTTTATGTTCTTTTCCATTACGGTTTATCACAGGATATTGAATATAGTTCCCTGTGCTATACAGTAGGACCTTGTTGTTTATCCATTCTATATATAATAGTTTGCACCTGCCAATCCCAAACTCACAGTCCATCCTTCCCTCCCACCTCTCTGGCAACCACAAGTCTGTACTCTATGTGTGTCTGTTTCTGTTTCATAGATAGGTTCATTTGTGCCATGTTTCAGATTCCACATATAAGTGACATCATATGGTATTTGTCTTTCTCCTTCTGACTTACTTCACTTAGTATGATAATCTCGAGCTGCATCCATGTTGCTACAAACGGCATTATTTCATTCTTTTTTATGGCTGAGTAATATTCCATTGTATAAATGTACCACATCTTCTTTATCCATTCCTCTGTTGGTGGACAGTTAGGTTGTTTCCCTGCCTGACTTTGATCTTTCAAACAGCATTCAGTGGAGCTTATTTTAACCAACACATATCAACACTTCCCCCCCACCCCAGTTAACGGTCCTGTCTCAGGAGATGTTGATAGACAAAAAAGACATCACAAATGGTCCTCATGGAGCTCACTGCCTCTCTGGGGAGACAGGAAGTGTGCCATGATGATGTGGTGGGGTAAGAGCTGTGAGGAAAAAGAAATCCCAAGAGGCTGTGGATACATGTTGGAGAGCAAGGAGGCAACTCGGAAGAGGTGATGGATGGCCTGTGACTGAAGGGTTGAGTAGGAAACAGCCTGGAAGCAAGGGGGAAGGGGAAGAACTTTCGGGAGAGGATATAAAAGCCAAAGAGAGCATCGCCGGTTAGGGCGACACTGTTCGGCGTGACTATGGCTGGTGCCAGGGCAGCAGGAGGGAAAGTGGTGGGAGCTGAGGCAGGTCAGACCTTCACAGGGCTTGTATGGCCTGATGAGGAGAAAGCTTCAGGCGGATTTCAACAGATGACAGGACCCAACCTACTTTCTGAGGCATCTGTGGCAGCAGAGTAGAGGGTGGATTTGAGGAGGGTGAGGCGAGAGGCAGGGATGCACACAGAGGCTAAGGTGGTCATTCTCAGCATCCAAGGACTTGAATCAATGCAGAGGAGAGCGAGGAGGAGGGCGTACAGTTCAAAAGGAAAAACAGCACTCAAGACCTTGCATGGCCCGGTCCAGGACAACCTCCCAGCCTCCCTGTGCCCCCGTCACACTGCGCTTCAACCACTAGGACCTCCTTTCTGTCCTTCCTCCTGGAATACACGCTGCTCTTTGACGATACTTTTCCCTCCACCTCAGCATTGCCTCCTGGGGAGCCTTCCCCCCGGGGAGCTCCCGATCCACTCCTGGGTCAAGTGCCCTACGCACTTGTAGGACCATGTGTCTCCTTCTTGGCACTACTGGCTACTATACTTGTCCACAAACGTGTATGATGTCCCACAGACGGCTCTCTGCTCCCGAACCCTAAGCCCCATGAGAGCAGGAGCCATGTCTCTATTTGCTTCCTACTGTGTTCTAGCCCACAGTAGGTACTAAAATGATCTGACGATACATGAGTGGATCCCTGCATTTAGAATCATTGATCTCACCCGTGTGGTATTGATTTGCTTGATTTAACTCACAAATGGGGAAACGGCAGCCGTGATATGAAAAAACTTGCTAGTCAAGTCACGTTGCTAGTAAGTGCTAGAGCTGGCTTGGGTTTGGGCTACAGCCAGCTCCACCTGTTCACGTCCATCCTGTGGACACACCATCTGTTGCCAGGTGCTCAAAGGAAAATGGAGGAGAAAGCAAGCTCACGGAGCTTACATGTCAATCATCAAACCGAAGAGAAAGCACCATCCTAGATTTCTCTTTAAAAAAAAAAAAAAATTGGTGTTGCCATTCAGTCTGCTATCACCCCAGCAGATGAACAAGGAGTCAAGTGAAGTATAATGATGGTGACAAAAATGAACAATTATTAAGTGCTTACTCCATGCTGAGTGCTATTTTAAGCACTTTAAATATATCAATGTCACCTCATCCTCAAAAAATGCCTGGGAATTGGGTATTATTACTAATACTCTTTGTATAGATGAGGAAAGTCGAGCACAGAGCTGTCAAGTTGGTCACAGAATCAACAGTGATGCAACCAGCATTCAAATCCAGGCAGCCCAACACCGGAGCCTGAACCCCAAGCCATCAAGCGTGACCTTCAAGACGGCAGAGCGCCCCAGGGGGAGCACCTAACTCCTCCAGGGGAGCCAGCAAGGGCTCTGCAAGAGAGGTCATGACCTCTGCACCCAGTGCTGAGAAGGCCTATATGGGAAGAGGGAAGCAAACACGCACAGAAAGAAAGAAGAAAATAAAGGAGCGAGTCTTGTTCAGGGAACAGAAAGAAGTTAATGCGGCTGCTCATGGGGCTAAGAGTTAAGTCAGGAAAAGGCAGTTGAATACATGGCTGTGGAGGGAGGAAAATGGCTGATTAAAACTGCCTTTTGTTGGTTTGTCTGTAAACTGTGTTTCGATTCAATGGCTGGACTGAGGGGACAGGTGGAATGAGGAAGAAAGCAAAGGTGAGGTTCACAATAGAAGGGAAACGGAAGATGAGGGGCCTCGGTTATGGTGCACACAGTACAAATGAGGAAAACAGGGCACGTTTGGTTAATATTTAACAGGAGGAACTGACAGAACTTAGGGACCAAAATGGGGGACGTGAAGGGTGGTGACGAAGGGCATTTCCAGACGGACCCCAAGGTTTCTGCATTGGTTAATATGGGTGGGGAGCCATCCCTAAGATGGGCAGAGAGTAGGGATGGGACAAAGGGGAGGTTGAGAGGGGGTAAGAGTAGATAAGGAGGTCCTTTTGGGGCAAGCTGAACGGCTAATAAGATGCATGTTGATCTTTCAACTAAGCAGGCAGAAATACAATTGAACACCCAGAACCTCTACAAAGGGAGCAGACACATGGCATTATCATGTAGACCAGTGTGGGCCAAGAGAATGTTCCTGATGATGGAAATGTTCTATATCTGCCTTGTCCAAGATGAGAGCTACACGTGGCTATAAGCACTTAAAATGTGGCTAGTGCAACTAAGGAACAACAAAGTTTGTAATCTTGTCGGACTTTAAACCATTTAAACTTAAATAGCCACAGGTGGCTAGTAGCTGCCGTATGAAAGAGCACAGATCTGAACAGGAGCGGCTCGCTAATAAGAAAAACACCAGAGCTGCTCATCTGAGGCTGCCGAGATTGGAAGGGACCTTAGAGTTGATCAGGTATAATTTTCTCATTTTACAAAGAAGAAACCTAAGGCCCCCAACAGGAGAAGTGACGGGCACAAAATCACTGCAGCGAGAGAGCAGCAAGGCAGGCTGGAGCCACGGCCTTCTGTATCTGATCCAATGCCCTTTCCATTTCACAGGCTGCTTCTGGTACGGATGCAAAAATAACTGCAATTTTATTTAAATCTGGAGTGTGGAATCGATGCGGCTCATGGGCAAAGCCAAGTAAAGATCATGTACTCCCCCTGCCGAGCGAGACATCCCAAACATCGCTGGGTAAGCAGCTACATCAGATACTTTAGAAGCAGGTAACAGAACCCACTCTGGTTAGTTTTAATATGAAAGGAATCGATTAAGGAAGGATCAGCAGTTTGCACAATCTCTGAGAGAGGGTCTCAAAGCCAGGCTTGGAGGCTATGCAGACAGGTACTGTTGTCAAATCACACCACCACTGCTCTGATGGGGACCCTACCGTGCCTACCACTGGGCTCAGGGGAACGGCCAGCCAGATATCTGCCTCTCCACGCTGGACGGCACTGCTGCCAGGATCACCAGAATGCATTCCACGGCCCCCTCCCTCCACATGTCATTCTCAGTAAAAGCTAAAGAGAGGGGAGGAGACTCTTACAACAAAGGAAGGCAAGTTTCTGGCTTCTACCTGGTGCAGAAGCCCCACAGGTCAGAAATTAGGAAAAGAATTTTTTAAAAAGGCACCGGGCTTCCCTGTTGGTGCAGTGGTTAAGAATCCACCTGCCAACGCAGGGGACACGGGTTCGAGCCCTGGTCTGGGAAGATCCCACATGCTGCGGAGCAACTAAGCCTGTGTGCCACAACTACTGAGCCTGTGCTCTAGAGCCCGTGAGCAACAACTACTGAGCCCGCATGTTGCAACTACTGAAGCCTGCGTGCCTAGAGCCCGTGCTCCACAACAAGAGAAGCCCCCGCTCTGCTCGCCACAGCCAGAGAAAGCCCGCGGGCAGTAATGAAGACCTAAAGCAGCCAAAACTAAAATAAATAAATTAAAAAAAAAAAAGGCAACACCACCACCACTTAACAAATGCCCTGTTGAATAAATACCCCATCTGTACTGGTTTGGACCATGGATTTTACAGCCCATCTCACTCAGCAGCATCCTTCCCTGACCCAGAGCTTTGTACACTTAAAATTATGTCTCTATATTGCAAATTTTCTCAATTAATTCACCAGGGGCTCTTTTCAATTTTTTAAAGGATACATTTATTCACCAGAACATCTATATTGATAGAAGCTATGTATGGTGGGAAGTGAATTATGCATTTCGACTCTTAGAGCGTGAAGGGTTTCTTTTCTTTTCTTTTTTAATCTGGATTTTCTAATTAACAAACTCGATATAGCACAGCCATGAACAATTCTGGAAAGTTCTTCCTCAGAAGTGGCAGCAGTAGGAAGGAAGCAAGAGTGGATCTGAGAAATCTTCTAAGAACTGAAAAGTATTGTAATGTGAGGCTTAATCATCGAGGCTCTTCCATCCTAAGATTCTACAAAGGGAAGGAAAAGACTACAAATCACTCCAGGTGTTGGAGTCTGGGGGAAGAGAAATGCTGTCTTGGACAGTGATTGTGATGGGGGAAGCCAGGAAGGGGTTCAGTCTGTGACAGAAACTGAGAATGTACCAACCGAGAATATGAGGGGAGACTATACCAACTCATTATGCAACAGCTCTCATGAGCGAACCAGATGGAGTTCTCCTCCAGGCAGCCCCAAGGTGGGGGACCAGTGCTGTACTTAGATCGAGGAGGCCTCCTGTCCTGAGGGTGGCCGACATCCAAGAGGAGCGGCACAAAGACAGGAGCACGGAGGGTTAAGAACTGGACCTACAGAGACTCCACAGTGAAGGAGCGAGAGCTCACGAGGCAAGATGGTTACTTGTCCCCCTGAGAAAGCTACAAACACCACCCCAGGTGGCCTTCCCAGAGCAAAGCCACGGTCTCCAAATGCCTATTGCCAGGTTCCACCATCGTTTAACTGCCTCCAGGTTCATGTCCACATGTATAATCACACCTTTTACAACACACCAAGCAAACGTAAACAGAAGGAAATTAAAGGATAGTTAGGGCTACTGTTACTCAACACAGAGTAGCTTTCACAGCTGCTGGTTGTCAAAGAAACTTCCCTGAGGAGCATGGACAGGCCTGGGTCACCAAGCTCCAGCTCACGGTAGAAGAGCATGGTAATGGCTGAGGTTCAGAGATCACGATTTCACTAAATTCCTAGCTAAGCCTGACACAGACCTGTTACACCCCTACTGAAAACCCTCCAATGGCTCTCACCGCATCTAAAAGAGACCCTGCTCTTCTTCACCGTCCAGCCGTCGCCTCGTCCTCCAGAATCATTTTGGACCCTTGGCTCCTTGCTCCACACCCTCCAGCCCCACGGGCTTCCCTCCTTCCACTCCTCAAGGGGCTCCTTCCCATCTCAGGGCCTTGGCGCTTGCCCTTCCCTCTGCCTGAAACAGTCCAGCCTCAGATCTCCCCCAGAAGCCTCTTCCCACTCACCCTTCTCTTACCCAGGGTCACCTACCGCCTCCAAGAGGCCCTTCCTGCCCATGCTATCGAAGGGAGCTAGCTCTCCCACCTGGCTCCTCCATCACATCATGGGCATTACAGGGCTTGCTTACTTGTTTTCTCTGTCTTCACCCACACAGGGCAAGCCGAGGGAGGGCAGGGGTATTGTCTAGCTCGTCATTGCTTTTATCCCAGCTCCTGGAATAGTGCTTAGACCACTTAATTGGTTGCATAAATAAATGCATTAAAAGAAAAAAGGATCACGGTGATGGTTGACCCGGGCTCCCTGACCTGTACAGGCCTCTGCTATGGGGGTGATGGCCAGTCCTGGTGTCTGAGTGATTCCCTGGGCCCAGCACAGGGACCAACTTTCCAGAGCCCTGAAGACAAGGGGTAACACCCCAAAATATGGACTCATTTTCCACTCTACCTTCATTGGCTGCGGAGCTGCCAGGAACAGAGGCCGCATCTCCCAATTCCTGGCAAACAAATGCAGCAAATTGATTGCTTCTCTGAGGTACCTACCAGTGTATTTGGGGAGAAGCTTCGAGAACAAGTTGAGCAGCGGCTGTCCTATGAGACTGGAGAGATTCCACGAAAGAATCTGGATGTCATGAAGGAGGCAATGGTTCAGGCAAAGGAAGCGGCTGCTGAGATTACTAGGAAGCCGGAGAAGCAGGAGAAGAAATGCTTACAGAAGGAAAAGAAAAGGCTAGCTGTGAGTGCCCTGGAGTCTTCAGAAAACAGCAGTAGGACCCCGGAGGAATGTGAGGAGACAGATGAAAAGACCCAAAAAGACGAAGAAGCAAAAGCCCCAGGAGGCTCCTCAGGAGAATGGAATGGAAGACCCCCATCTGTCTCCTCCAAACCCAAAAAATAGAAATCTTTTTCCAAGGAGGAGCTGGTTAGTAGTGATCGTGAAGAGACAGCTGGCAGTGGAAGTCTTACCAAGAGGAAGAAACCTTTCCCCAAAGAGGAACCAGATAGTGACCCTGAAGAGTCAGGAAACAAGAGGGTCCCCAAGAAAAAGAGGAAATTCTCTTCCAAGGAGGAGCCTCTCAGCAGTGAACCTGAAGAGGCTGCTGCCAGCAAGACCTGCAGCTCCAAGAAAAAAAAAAAGCTCCGAAAGCTATCCCAGGAAAATGAGAATGGACATTTCCCTAGGAGGGCACAACTTACAGAGATATTTCCCAACCCATCCCCTATAGCCCAATAAAAATAAAAACAAATTCACGAGTCGAAAAAAAAAAAAAAAGGAGATGGTTACTAAGTCATGTTACATTTTTGAGAAATAAAACGTATTCATTAAACATTTTTTTAAATTAATGGTGCCAAATGCTCAGGCGACCACTTCCCTACGCTCTATGTCCTTGGGTTCGTCAGATTAGAGATACTGGTTTCAGCTCTGTCACCAGGAAAAGGAACTTTCTCAGTCCATTGCTCTACTTTTTTTTTTTAATGGAATAAATATTACCTTATTTTAAAATGGAGATATAATTGACATATAGCCTGTTAAAAACAAGACAATGGGCCCAAGATGGAGACACTTATGCTGAGCGTGGAGAAGGCCGCATCTGAGATGGACCTGAGCGAAGCAGGACTTGGATGTGGGGGCAGGGTGGGCACTTCATGCACAGGGAACACATGAGCCAAGAAAGGAAGCCAGGGAATGGGGGAAAGACAGAAAGCAGCATTTAGACACATTTGGCGGTGACCCAAAGGAGAATAATGGTGAGATGAGACGGAAGGGGAGCCTGAGACCTACTGTGGTGGACCCAGGACATTGGGCGAGCAGGGGGGGGGGATTAGTCTGGTTCTGACAGAGGAAAGAGAATCACTGACTGGTTCTGCGCAGGGAGAGACAGCATCAGGTAAGTTGTCAAGGGTTCAGAAAGGGACAGTGAGCTGCCTAAAGTCACACAGGTAGGGGAGGGGCCAGGCCTCAAACCCTGTTACCCTGATTCCAGAGGTGAAGTGGGGTCGGGGGAAGGACAAAACTAACCCCTACTACGTCCCCACTGTTTCCCCAGGCACGGAGCTAAGTGTTTTGCATATAGTATTAAACCTCACTACAGCCCTATGAGGGAAGAAGCCCAAATTACTGACAAAGGTGCGTATCTTTCCTCCAGAAACAAAGGAAAGGGTGATGTGAGAGATGGTGAGGAGACAGACTCAACAGGATCTGGAAGCTGACGGGGCCCGGGAGCAACGGTGGCTGCAGTCACCTTCTCTTCAGCACCCTGCCTGCATCCTATGATCTGCCTCCGTGGGGCCGCTTTGGGATCCGGCTTTCTTCACGCACAAGTTCCTCGCTTTTCATTGAAAACACTTTGTTACTGGAACACCACACAGCTCGTGAGCTGCTGGTTTCATATTCCACAAGTCGAATGAAAGGAAGCTTTAAAAAGAAGGCTGGGAGGCTGCAGTCCCTGCAAAGGAGAGGCGTGTGCAGTGGCCAGGGACCAAGGGGACTTGGTGGCTCCGACCCAGGTGCCACATCTCTCCTCCCACTGCCACTAAGAGGGGATCAGCAGTGCCTGATCAGGGGCAGAAATGCAGAGGTCAGGCTCCCTCAGGCGGGGGCAGCTTTTTAATCAGCTCATTTACTTTTTATACCACTATTAAAAAATTATCTACGTAGACAAACAAAAGTTGACTTCCGTGTTATAGTCACACAATAACAAATTCAAAATCCTATGTAACAAATCAGGTATTTGGCCTCTGGGTTATCACCTCTGTGTGTGCTGAAAAATAGATATATATTGGTTTTATCTTCCCTCCTTTTATATTTGTCCATAAAAATATACACAGGGCTTCCCTGGTGGCGCAGTGGCTGAGAGTCCGCCTGCCGATGCAGGGGACACGGGTTCGTGCCCCGGTCCGGGAAGATCCCACATGCCGCGGAGCGGCTGGGCCCGTGAGCCATGGCCGCTGAGCCTGCGCGTCCAGAGCCTGTGCTCCGCAACGGGAGAGGCCACAACAGTGAGAGGCCCGCGTACCACAAAAAAAAAAGAAAAAAGAAAAAATATATATATACATAATGGTTTCAAGTATGTATTTAAGTTGTTTCTAAGCTACTAGACTGAATACAGATGCTAATTATCTTCCTGGTTCTTACTCCCAGGACCAAATGCCCACATTCTTCCTCAACATCTCCGCTTCCAGAGCAGCTCAGAGCCTAAACAGGTCTCAACTGTCCTGAGGAGACACAGGAAAGAGAGAGGCTCATCCCCAGCACTCTTCCTTCTCCTTCTCAGGAGGACACCTTTAGCCTGAAATGAATCTCGCTTTTGACTACTAGACTTCTTCTTTTTGTGTGTGTGTGTGGTATGCAGGCCTCTCACTGTTGTGGCCCCTCCCGTTGCGGAGCACGGGCTCCGGACGCGCAGGCTCAGCGGCCATGGCTCACGGGCCCAGCCGCTCCGCGGCACGTGGGATCCTCCCGGACCGGGGCACGAACCCGTGTCCCCTGGATCGTCAGGCGGACTCTCAACCACTGCGCCACCAGGGAAGCCCTTGACTACTAGACTTCTTAAAGATGCAAGGCGGACTCTTTTGAACATGTTGGACATCATACAATCCAAGACATATTTCAAATGACTTCTTTATCAGCACCGTTAACTATAGCAAAAGTGGTGGTGAACTTCAGGGTGCTCAGAATAGAGGTGGAGAAAAACTACCCTGTGATTCATGAAGCTTCTGTTCTGCTGTGGGGCTGGTTTTACGAATGGGTCAGGTAGGTACAGGTTGTCACTAAGGGAAAGCTAAAAACCGTTTTGCTTATTTCAGAATTCAGTGAACCATTAATTCACACATCACTGAAATGTGCTGCCCTCTGACAATTCAAAGACCCTCCAGACCATTGTGGGATCCCAGGATCAACCTCCAGAAGAAGAACAAAAGACACTACAGAAGTGAGCAGCTGGCCCATTCTACCTTCTCTCGCACCAGAACAAAATCACGCTTCAAAAGGGCACAGCTGTGCTGTTTCATGGACACATTAGCATTTGTACAGGATTGAATCTGCACTATACTGAACATTCTCTAGGCAGAATCTGTTTGCTTATGCAAAGGAATTTATCTTCTGATGAGTGTATTAACTCCAGAGAGCTTCTCAAACAGCTTTAGGGCCATGCCTGAGGCTCACTGCCTTTTTCTGTTTGCCTAAGAAGTACCCATGGCATCACCGCCACACTGCACTTCTGGTCCTGACAGGATATCAAAACAGTCTCCCAAGGACAAAAGTAATGGCTCTGATGCACTCACACATGGACTTTAGAATAAAAAGGGAAAGTGATGACCTTTATTGAATAAATTGCTTTTCTTTTTTTGGCAGCGCCATGAGGCTTGTGGGACCTTAGTTCCCCAACCACGGATTGAAACCAGGCCCACGGCAGTGAAAGCACCGAGACTTAACCACTGGACCACCAAGGAATTCCTGCCATTTTTTTTTTAAGTTAGATTCTTATTTGAAATATGTATTTGAAATGGATTAAATAGCTAAATATAAACAATACAGAAAGTAAGACGAAAACACAGGTGAATACTTTCCTGTTTTTTACATGCATAAGCGTAGGAGCAATTGTTTAAAAAAAAAAAAACACTGACAAATTTTATCTTTCAGACAACATGTAAGAGGGATGTCTCCAGGTTTTCTTTGAAAAGTCACGAGAGCATCCTGTTATTACTTAAACCGATTCCCCAACCTGAGGAACTTAGAAGAGGGCAGGGAGGTAGGTACAAAGCAATTAGAGTATACCTTTCATAAAAGGGGTAGGGCTGGCTACAGTTCTGGGTAAAATGAAATATGCCTCAGTCAGCAAGAATCAAACCGAACATCACTAGTCAATTCTACTTTCTTGCCAAAACTTAACTAAGCTAAATTTAAACAAGCCATCCTGTTATCTAAAATCAAAGCGCTGGTTTCTTCTGTAATCTCTTTTCCTAGATTGGTCACTTTTTTCCTTTTCCTTTTGTAGCATCACATTAAGAATTCCAGCCAATATTCTTCTGAGGCTATTTCTTAAGTGAGTTGTGATTACTGTTTCCTGAAAGTCTTCCCTTTGGTTTCTGTAAGATGCAGAAGGACTGAGCCCACTGAGTTTTCCCACAGTCATCATAAAACGCCAATATCAGAAATGCTCACATTTCATTAAACGTGACAGCGCCTTCCGGCCCCATAGCTCAGTGAAGCACTCCAACAACTTAAAAGGAAACATGTCCCTCCCTGCAGTTGCCCAGGCTGAGATCACAGATAGGGCTCTTGCCTTTGTGGAAACTGATGTCATTCCAGAGAAGTCGACATTGCTTCCATCAACGTAAAAGATGCAGCTGATTAATTTCAGGCATGCTGCAGCTTCTTTCCTTCCAAACGCTAAGCATTCAATACAGCGGGACAACCCAGAGTACATGCTAAGAGTTTACTGGAGCCAATAAATGCAGTTAATTAAAAAAAAAAAAAACTATGCCAATTCCCTTTTACAAAGGGAAAGATATTTTCTTCTCCCGGCCATCACAGAACAAGAAGGGTCCCACAAGTACGACCCCACATTCTTCCAACCTCTAAGGTGCTCTCCAGCGGTATACTTCCAGGAAAGCGCCATTGCCCACTGGAGTCACTAAGTCACCATTCACTGCTTTGTTTCTCCGTTCCCCCGGCAATCGTGTGCTGCTTCTCTCCACCCAACTGAAAACACTTTCTCTAAGTCTAAAGGGCACTTAAGACCTTCTGGTGGCTGATTACAAGAGCTCCTCCAATTAAAAAGAAAAAAAAAAATCCCCACTCAAACCACCTTCTCCACCAGCTGCCATGCCTTCCTTTCCTCCCTATCACAGCTTAACTTCTTAAAGGAGTTGTGCTGCCATTCCCTCACCTCCCACTTTCATTGTGCCCACACCCTTCTTCAACCCCGCTGGCTTCTGGGGTCGACATGCAGATGAAACAGTTCTCACTAAGGTGCCCAAAGATCAACAGGGCTCAATCCCCACCAGGCGTGACCTCCCAAACTGGGAGCAGAAAGGACCCATTTTCTAAAGACAGCTGCAAACAAAGGGGTTTGCACCCCATCCTGGGATTACTAAGAGATGGACAACTGACTGCTCCCCCAACCACCTCCCTACCCCACGCCCGGCCCCACCCTATCCCCAAGCTGGCAAGAGGACCGAGGAAGAGACTCCTTCGAGCCCCTAGGTTCCTGGCTTAATGGGGAGTGCTGCTGTACGTTGGGGGAGGGGATGAAGAGACTTCATCCAGAGACTGGGCATGCTGCAAGAAGGGGAGACCTTTACTCCCACAGTGGATAACAGTGGGCACGTTGATTTGTCCTGCCCCTACCAGAGTAAAAGAAAGGAAAACTGCAGGAAGACAGCAGGGCAGAAACAAGCCCCAGATCTGCTTGGTTCACAGAACAACCGATTAAGGTGACTAGTTGAGCATCTTACTAGCACGCACCCATAAGGGCCTCCTGCCAGGGCCAGGGCGTCCCAGCATCTGTTCCAGTTACATTAGAGGCACTTAACCCTTCCCTCTGCCTCCTCTGCACCCAACATAGGAAACACGGTTGGAGCCCAGAAGAAGGACAGGGAGGAGGGGTCCCAGAGGCAGACCACCCTCCTCACTTCAAGTTGCTCAAACCACAAGGCTGGCAAGAGATGAGCTCAGGGAAAGCTTTAAATCAAATGTCTATTTTCCTCACCGTGGTATTCCCAGATGTAACCAAGGAAGTGGCACATGGTAGGCTTAATAACCATCTGTTGAATAAATGAACAGCTTCTTCTTAATCCTCACCCTCTGTGTCCTTTCTGCCTCATTTCATTCATTTACTCATTCAGTCACTTCTACACAATTGTTTTTTTCTTTGTTTGGTTGGGGTTTTTTTGTGTTTTTTAACATCTTTATTGGAGTATAATTGCTTTTCAATGGTGTGTTAGTTTCTGCTTTATAACAAAGTGAGTCAGCTATACATATACATATATTCCCATATCTCCTCCCTCTTGCGTCTCCCTCCCACACTCCCTATCCCACCCCTCCAGGTGGTCACAAAGCACCGAGTTGATCTCCCTGTGCTATGCGGCTGCTTACCACTAGCTATCTATTTTACATTTGGTGGTGTATATATGTCCATGCCACTCTCTCACTTTCTCCCAGCTTACCCTTCCCCCTCCCCATGTCCTCAAGTCCATTCTCTAGTAGGTCTGTGTCTTTATTCCCATCCTGCCCCTAGGTTCTTCATGACCATTTTTTTTTTTTTTTAGATTCCATATATATGTGTTAGTATACAGTATTTGTCTTTCTCTTTCTGACTTGCTCCACTCTGTATGACAGACTCTAGGTCCATCGACCTCACTACAAATAACTCAATTTCGTTCCTTTTTATGGCTGAGTAATATTCCATTGTATATATGTGCCACATCTTCTTTATCCATTCATCTGTTGATGGACACTTAGGTTGCTTCCATGTCCTGGCTATTGTAAATAGAGCTGCAATGAACATTGTGGTACATGACTTTTTTTGAATTATGGTTTTCTCTGGGTATATGCCCAATAGTGGGATTGCTGGGTCGTATGGTAGTTCTATTTTTTTTTTTTTAAGGAACCTCCATACTGTTTTCCATAGTGGCTGTATCAATTTACATTCCCATACACAAATGTTTGCTGAAGGTTGATTCCATCCAGTTTAATTATGGAAAGATGATTGAGGCGTGTTCCCTGCCCTCAAGAAAGTTACTAGAGAAAGTAAGAAAAGTACAAACTTGCAGCTACCACAGTAATTACGTGAACAGTAGCACAGGAGTAATACAAAGTACCAAAGACATTAACTCAAAAAATCCAAACAACTCCCTGAAGTACACCCAGACAGTTTTTCTTATCGGTTTAGGTATAGAATTCTCATGCCTGCCTTTCCCATGACCACTGGCCCTTTAACTCTCCTAACTAAAATACATTTACCCTTGATGTGTCAAGGGTAACTGTTTACACACTGCCTTGTGTGTGTCATATCCTGGAGAAAGCCAGGATAATCCAGATTCCTTGGGTCTGGGGTAGGCCAAGGAGATTTCCAAGCACAGCCTTGCATAGAGACCTAGAGAAAGGACAAGGTATGTATGGCTTTGCTCGGAACACCGCCATATGCAATCTTTCACAGAGGAAATGCTGCTGGTTTAGGATCAAGGTGATGCCAAAGATGTACATGTCCCCTCAGACAGCATCTTAACCACAGGGAGATGGCCATGCATTGTGGAGAACTGAACTACTGTAACATCTACCCAGAAATCACATGTGATTTACAATACTGTTTATTAGTGGACTCAGAATTAATTAGCATTTAGAGCTACATATTTGCAGAAAGTAAATCACTCTACATGATTTCTGGTTTCCTTGTGATCTTAGCTTATAGTCCCTCAGCAACCATTATTGCTCCCCACATATATTTTTGATAGGTATTTTTAATGACCACTTTCCACCATTATTAGAATAATGAATATAACTCAATATAATAAAAAATCTAAAAAGTACAATAAAGTTTATAACAGGAAAAATATTGTGCATATTATTACCAACACTGTTAATCTTCTGGTATATTTCCATTTAACCTCTGTTTGATTTAATAGCTATTTGGAATTAATATGCCCCATAAGCCAACGCTGGTAAAAATCACCAATATACTAGGATATAAACTGCGATCTCTTTCAATGATGAACAAGACTGTATCTTCATGATTGTGAAACAAGTAGTAGATTCAGTTTAAAAAGCTTAAATTCGGGCTTCCCTGGTGGCGCAGTGGTTGAGAGTCCACCTGCCGATGCAGGGGACACGGGTTCGTGCCCTGGTCCAGGAAGATCCCACATGCCGCAGAGCGGCTAGGCCCATAAGCCATGGCCGCTGAGCCAGCATGTCCGGAGCCTGTGCTCCGCAACGAGAGAGGCCACGACAGTGAGAGGCCCACATAACGCAAAAAAAAAAAAAAAAAAAAAAAAAAAAAAAAAAAAAAAAAAAAAAA